>NC_082712.1:86531487-86826487 GCF_030144855.1 Hypanus sabinus | reverse complement strand
CAGGCAGAGCATTCCAGAATCCACCACCTGAGTAAAAAACTTACCCCTCACTCCCCTCTTTTGAACCTACCCCCTCTCACCTTCAATGCTTGCCCTCAGGTATTAGACGTTTCAACCCTGGGATACAGTTACTCTCTGTCTACTCTATATGTGCTCCTCATAATCTTGTAAACCTCTGTCAGATCTCCCCTCAGCCTCCGCTGCTCCAGGGAAAACAACCCAAGTTTACCCAGCCTCTCATGATAGCAGATGCCCTGTAAACCAGGCAGCATCCTGGTAAACCTCCTCTGCACCCTCTCCAAAACCTCTACATCCCTCCTACAGTGGGGCGATCAGAACTGTATGCAATACTGCAGATGCAGCCTAACCAGAGTTTTATAAAGTTGCAACATAACCTCTTGACTTTTGAACTCAATGCCTCGACTAATAAAAACAAGCATTCCATAAGCCTTCTTAACCACCCTAGCGAACCGTGTAGCCTCTTTTGAGGAGTTACGAAGTTGGATCCCAAGGTCTCTCTGCTCAGAAACACTGTTAAGGATCTTGCCCTAAATAGTATACTGTCTCCTTACATTTACTCTACCAAGGTCCAACACCTCACACTTGGCCAGCTTAAACTGCAACTGCCACTTCTCTGCCCATATCCACAACTGATCTATATTGCGGTGTATTCTTTGCCAGACTTCTACACTATTCACAAATCTTGGTATTGTCCGCCAACTTACTAACACACCTATCTACATTTTCATTCAGGTCATTTTCATACATTAAACAGCAGAGGTCATAGTACAGATCCCTGTGGAACTCCACTCATTACAGACCTCCAGACTGAACACCGGAAGTCCCTTCAACCACTACCCTCTGTTTTCTATGCTCAAGCCAGTTCTGAATCCTAACAGCCAATTTGCCACGGACTCCGTGCACCTCAATCTTCTGGAATGGCCTCCTATTAAGAACTTTGTCAAATGCCTCACTAAAATACATGTAGACAACATCTACTGCCCCACCTTATGTTTGACCCACCAAGTTGCAACTTTGGAAGGGAGACAGAATGCCCAGGGTGGAAAGGAGGGGAAATGTCCAGGGGATGTGGGAGAGAAAATGACAAGGGTAGGGGGTAGTGGGAGGGGAGGGGAGACCAGGGCTTGTGATCTGCACCAGCTGCTCATATGACCATCCACCACCTGCCCCCATGGCTTCATGTAACACCAACCTGGGGTCTAGGCAGGTGCCCAAGGGTGACCTGCAGGGTAGAGGTAGCCAGAAGCGCCTTACATGTCCTTTGGTAGAGACGATTTACACCCAATGTGCAGACAGAGAGAAAAAAATGGTGTAACAAAACAAAAGCAAGCAAGTAGCTCCAGAAAGGAAGTTTTCCTGAAAGCCACGAAGCCAGACAACACCACAGCCGGCATAGGCACCATCCGCAGCCCATTCCGAAGCCAAGTAAACATCACAGGACCACGGACGCAAAGCTAGGCATCACTGAAGTTCGGCGTAGTGCCGAGCAAGCATCACGGGGTAGTGAGAACCGGCCCGTCCCTCACCTCCGGTCCCAACAACCTGACCTTCCCAATCTAAATCGACCAAACGGCAGGTCATTCCTCGGTCTCGGACTGCTCTGTGCCCTGTTGCTACCTTCCTCACTCTCGGGGACGGCAGGACTTTGTCCCAACTCTGCTTCGATCCCGATTCCGCTTTCCATGTCCGTGTCTCGTCAGCACCCCCGCCACCGCTCGCCACGGCCACCCCTTGCTCGCCTCTCCATTGTTAGCGTTAATGGTTATTGATAAAGTGTTATTGATAAGGTATATAGGAACTCTTTTTTTTTTGCCACTCGAAAGTAGTCGCTGGGCATCATCAGCGCCGTCTCCTGTGGGGGGCGTGGCTTAATTGCCCATCAAAAGCCTCTTCAAAAGCCCAGGGTGCTCAGAGCCTGTGCCCCCCAGCTATGTGGAGTACTTTACCATGTCTTCAACCTGAGCCTGAGTCTCCAGAGGGGTCCTGTGCTGTGGAAGACGTCCTGCCTCGTCCCTGTACTGAAGACGCCGCACCCCAGTGGCTCCAATGACTACAGACCGGTGGCATTGACCTCCCACATCACGAAGACCCTGGAGAGACTTGTTCTAGAGCAGCTCCGGCCTATGGTTAGGCCACACTTAGACCCACTCCAGTTCACCTACCGGCCCTGACTAGGAGTTGAGGATGCCATCGTCTACCTGCTCAACCGTGTCTACGCCCGCCTGGACAAGCTGGCGAACACTGTGAGGGTCATGTTTTTTGACTTCTCCAGTGCATTCAACACCATCCGCCCTGCACTGCTGGGTGAGAAGCTGACAGTGATGCAGGTGGATGCTTCCCTGGTGTCATGGATTATTGATTACCTGACTGGCAGACCACAGTACGTATGCTTGCAACACTGTGTGTCAGACAGAGTGGTCAGCAGCACTGGGGCTCCACAGGGGACTGTCCTGTCTCCTTTTCACTTCACCATCTATACCTTGGACTTCAACTACAACAGAGAATCTTGCCATCTTCAGAAGTTTTCTGATGACTCTGCCATAGTTGGATGCATCAGCAAGGGAGATGAGGCTGAGTACAGGGCTACAGTGGGAAACTTTGTCACATGGTGTGAGCAGAATCATCTGCAGCTTAATGTGAAAAAGACTAAGGAGCTGGTGGTGGACCTGAGGAGGGCTAAGGCACCGGTGACCCCTGTTTCCATCCAAGGGGTCAGTGTGGACATAGTGGAGGATTACAAATACCTGGGGATACGAATTGACAATAAACTGGACTGGTCAAAGAACACTGAGGCTGTCAACAAGATGGGTCAGAGCCGTTTCTATTTCCTGAGGAGACTGAGGTCCTTTAACATCTGCCGGACGATGCTGAGGATGTTCTACGAGGCTGTGGTGGCCAGTGCTATCATGTTTGCTGTTGTGTGCTGGGGCAGCAGGCTGAGGGTAGCAGACACCAACAGAATCAACAAACTCATTCGTAAGGCCAGTGATGTTGTGGGGGTGGAACTGGACTCTCTGACGGTGGTGTCTGAAAAGAGGATGCTGTCCAAGTTGCATGCCATCTTGGACAATGTCTCCCATCCACTTCATAATGTACTGGTTGGGCACAGGAGTACATTCAGCCAGAGACTCATTCCACCGAGATGTAACACTGAGCGTCATATGAAGTCATTCCTGCCTGTGGCCACCAAACTTTACAACTCCTCCCTCAGAGTGTCAGACACCCTGTGCCAATAGGCTGGTCCTGGACTTATTTCCACTTGGCATGATTAACATTATTATTTTAATTATTTATGGTTTTATATTGCTATATTTCTACACTACTTTTGGTTGGTGCGGCTGTAACGAAACCCAGTTTCCCTCGGAATCAGTAAAGTATGTCTGTCTGTCTGTCCTGTTGTGCCAGTCAGTGACTGATTGGCTTAACGTCTGTGATGCTCTTTTCCCATTAGCTGGTTTATGTGCCAAGGCACCCATTTCCGGTACCAGGCACCCTTGGGGGTGTAAAAGGCAGCACGCACGGAGGTTTCGCTCTTTCTTTCCATGGGGGTTGCTGCAGTCTGAAGCCGCCACCAGCACTGAGAGGCCACGGAGAGAAAGTGCTGCAGATGCCGCCCCCACGTTTGTCTAGTTAAGTATTTGATCGGAGCATGCTTAGTTCTTTGGTTTTATAAATCAAGCAGGTTTGGCAGAGTATCATTCATTTAAAGGGTAGTGGTTTTGGGTAGCCTCTTTAGCTAGACGCCTGGTTTAATATTTCACCTTTAATTTTTAAATTGATAATTAATGCACCCATTTTTAAATCTGTCTCCTGTTTCACTCATTCGATCCTCAAACCCGCTCTCCTATATTACCCAGGCCCAGAGTCATCAAGGGTTAACACTCCTCAGACAATAACCCTTTCAGTATCTGAATCATTCTCGTGAACCCTCTCCTTAGATAAGGGCCCTAAACTGCTCACTGGACTCCAAGTGCAATCTGACCAGTGCCTTATAAAGCCTCAGCATTGCACCCTTGCTTTTATATTCAAGTCCTCTTGAAATTCAATTCAAGTTTAATTGTCATTTAACCATACATCAATACCCATGAATACAGCCAAATGAGACAGCGTTACTGCGGTCAAGATGCAAAACACAGTACCAACAGTCATACACAGGACAAAGCACACATAGCACATACCGGGTAGCAAGCATATAAAGATATCAGTGAGGTACAGCAACACGAAACTAAATGGTCCAGACCCGAGCCATGAACGCCGTAGAAACCTGCAGTCGACCACAATATAACTTGTCTTCTGCTGAGTGAACACCAGGGGGCAGCACTAACTTCAGCCTGGACATTTCACCACACCACCTCCTTCTACCGTAGGCCACGAACTTATCAATCACCCCTGCTACGGACATTTTCTGGAGGTCCACGACCACTGGACTAAGTGTGTAAATGTAGGAGGGGACTATGCTGAAAAATAAATGTGCAAGGCTTTCTAAAGTTGACTCCTTCTACCTTAGGCCATGAACTTAGCAATCACCCCATGCATTTAATGTAAAAGATTGCTTATAAACAGGTAAGGGATTTATTTTTTTGAGAGAGTCTTTTTGGTTCTGGGATTTGGGCCAAGACATTTATTTTAAATTAAATTGAGAACCTAATCTTCAGCATCAAAGCAGCTGTTCACCGTCCTGTTGTAGGCAATAAACCATGATTTCATCTCTTCACAGGGTTACCCTTCAACAGCCTGAACTTCAGAGCCTGGCTTGCTGCCAAGGCCTTCTCAGCCCAAAGCTCCTTCAATTAAATCCAGATCGTGTCGTCAAAGCTTGCAGCGACTGGAATGTACTAACAGCCGAGCCTCGCAAAGCTGGGATTATCCCTGGCCAGTGAAAGTCCATTTTACCACTTCCTGAAGAGTCTGAAAAGCACGTTTCAGATGATAGGTGACTACAGTCAGAGTCGTAATGTAGGTGTGAACTACATATACCTGTCTGGACACGCCCCCTGCTGACTGCTCCTGTGGCTCCTCCCACAGACCCCGGTATAAAGGTGATTGAGGCCTGAGCCCGGCATCTCAGTCTCTAGGATGTAGCATGGTGGCCAACCACTGCTTGTTCCTTCTTCCAGTCAATAAAAGCCGTTATCTCACCTTCACGTCTCAGAGAGAGTTATTGATGGTGCCTCAATAGGAGAGAGCAGTGAGGAGGGAAAGGGGGACAGTCTGTGCATTGCAACACAACATTACTGGTACAGGAGCCTGAAGACCACATGCAACGTTTTAGGAAAAGCGTCTTACTCTCTGGCATCAGGTTTCTCAACAGCCCGTGAACTCAACCTCTCTTGTACTGTTCATTTTTATAACTTAGGGTAATCTTCATGTCTTTTACAGTTCTGCTGCCTCAAAACAACAAATTTCACAATACATGTCAGTGATAATAAGCCTAATTCTGAAACCCATTTATTAGAGAAGTGTGTAAAGATAATGAATTAGAATCATTCAGAGACAGAAACAGGGGCTTCTCTGCCAAACGAAACTATCACCCAGCCAGTTACACCAACCACATTTCATTCACCCTCATATTCCCACCACCCTCACTTCCTCCACTCACACTCTGAGGGGTAAGGTACAGATGGCAGTCAGTGAACCCAATCCTGCCTGGTGAGAGAGAGAAAAGTGAAAGAGCAATAGAGGAAAAAGAGAGAGGAGAGAGAGAGAGAGAGAAGAGAGGAGAGAGGAGAGAGGAGAGAGGAGAGAGGAGAGAGAGAGAGAGAGAGAGAGAGAGAGAGGAGAGAGAGAGGAGAGAGGTGGGACAGAGAGAGAGGGAGAGAGAAAGAAATATAGGGAAGAAAGAGGCGAGAGAGAAAGGGAGAGAGAAACAGAGAAGGGGAGGAGAAATAGAGAAAGACAGAGAGGGAGAGAGAGAGGGAGACAGAAACCCAGAAAAAGAGAGCAAGAGAGAGAGAAAAAGAGAAAGAGGTAGAAAGAGCGAAAGAGAGAGAGAGAGACAGCCAAAGGTCAGGATCGAATCTGGATCCTTGGCGCTGTGTAGCTGTGTAGCAGTACCTGCCCTACCACTGCCTCGGTGCTATGGATACTGTACAGAAAGAGATGTGAGGAACAGAGACCTCATGGCCCAGCCTCACTGAGAAGAGGTGGCCCTCACCTCCTGCCGCCTACGCTCTTCCTTGCTGAGGGTGTTGAGGATTCCACTCTGCTGCACCACACTCAGGTCCTGCCACAGGGAGCTGCTGACCTTCTCGGTGGCGGTGATGAAGGGGACGCTCTCGTACATGTAGTCCTCGCTGGTCTTGCTCGAGTCCCTCACCAGCGTCTGCCGCCTGATCTCCTTGTGGATCACCGTGTCTCGGTAGGTCTGATACAAAGGCTCTATGATCAAGCAAGGAGATGTGAGACCACTCAGCCCATCTTCAACAATTCTACTCCACCCAGCCACTGAATCGCTTTCCCCTCCACGTTTACCTAGCACTATCCATTCACATCACCCTCACCTTGAATCAGAATCAGATTTATTGTCACTGATATACACTCAGTGGCCTCTTCATTGGACACATCTGCTCATCAATACTAATAGTTAATCAGCCAATCATGTGGCAGCAACTCATTGCATAAAAGCATGCAGGCAAGGTCAAGAGGTTCAGTTATTGTTCAGACCAAACATAAGAATGGGGAAAATTGTGAAATAAGTGACTTTGACTGTGGAATGTCCATTGGTGCCAGATGGGGTGGTTTGAGTATCTCAGAAACTGCTGATCTCCTGGGATTTTCATGCCCAGCAGTCTCTAGATGGGCATGAAAAACAAAAAAAAAAATCCAGCGAGAGGAAGCTCTGTGGGTGAAAATGCCTTGTTAATGAGAGGGGGTGGCACTGTAGCATAGTGGTTAGCACAATGGCTTACAGTACCAGTGACTGGGGTTCAATTCTCACCGCTGCCTGTAAGGAGTTCGTACGCTCTCCCTGTGACCACGTGGGTTTTCCTTGGGTGTTCCTGTTCCCTCCCACAGTCCAAAGACGTAGGTTCACTGGTCATTGTAAATTGTGATTAGGCTAGGGATAAATCGGGCGGCTGCTGGTCACTGCGGTTGAAGGACTATAAGGGGCCTATTCCATGCTGTATCTCAAAAAATAAATAAAAGGGAAAGGTCAGAGGTGAATGGCCAGACTGGTTCAAGCTGACAGTAGTGTGCAGAAGAGCATCTCTGAACACACAACATGTTGAACCCTGAAGCAGGTGGGCCACAGCGGCAGAAGACCATGAACAAACATTCAGTGGCCACTTTATTAGATACAGGAGGCACTAGGCATATATGACACGAAATTTACTGTTCCACAAAATATATTTATTTAGAGATACAGCACAGTGAAAGGTTCTTCCAGCCCATAAGCTCAGACCACTCCATTTCTGCCACAAGACCAACTAACCTAGTAACCCTTACATCTTTGGCTTTAGGGACAAACTGGAATGCCCTGGGGGAAGTTCTCCATGCGATTGTGTGGGTTTCTTGTAGCATGCTGCTAAGTTTTAAAATTACTGTAGATTACAAAAATAAATGAATACCACAAAAAAAGGAGTAACAAGTTAGTGTACGTAGTGTGTTACTATCCGCCATCTTGTTTCCTCATGTACACCATGCCCCCTTCAGGGTTCAGCCATGGACCTGCCAATACCCACCCTGGATTCTGCTCTCCTTCATCAAAGGTTCTTCAAGCGAGGCTAACCCTGGTTACCCTAGTTACAGGGCGAGCCCTCCTAACACCAAACAGTGCAGTCAATGTTGTGATGTCACCATAGAGCAATCCCATTGTCCCTTCTTTGTCAGACCGTCCCCTCCACCTCCCACCTCACGGCCGTATCCGTCCACACAGCCCCCTTGGCCTACTGCACCGTTCCGTAAGATCATGTCTGCTCTGATCTCAGCCTCAGCTCTACCTTCTTCTTTGGTTCCCAGAACCTTTTAACTCAGATTCCCATTCCTGTTCCAACGTGTCGCTCCATGGCCTCCTCTTGTGCCAAGGTGAGGGGCCACCCTCAAGGTGGAGGACAGCTACACCACATGTTCTGTCTGGGTAGCCTCTGACCTCAATTTCTTCCTCTGGTAAAAAAAATTTCCCTCCCCCACCCCTCTTCCTCTATTCCCCACTCTAGCCTCTTACCTCTTCTGACCTGTCTATCACCTCCTACTGGATCCCCTCTTACCCTTTCTCCTCTGGTCCACTCTCCTCTCCTATCAGATTCCCTCCTCTCCAGAGCTTTATCTTTTCTACCCACCTGGCTTCACCTATCAACTCCTAGCTATCCTCCTTCCCTTCCCTCCACCCTTTTATTCTGGTTTCCCCCTTCCTTTCCAGTCCTGGTGAAGGGCCTCGGCCTGAAACGCTGACTGTTTATTCATTTTCACAGATGCTGAGTTCCTCCAGCATTTTATGTGTGTTGTCCCAGAACTCTTGATCCCATTAAAGGCCCCATCTCACTCATGAGCATCCTCAAAGACACATTCTCCAAAACTGCTCCTCACACTCAACATCAGCAAGACCAAGGAAAGTATTCTGGGAGGGGTAAGTCAGGAGGACACACATCAAGGGGTCAGCGGTGGGAAGAGTGAGCAGCTTCGAGCTCCTGTGCAGTGGATCTATTCTGGGCCGAACACAGCGATGCAATCATGAAGAAGCATGCGACAGCTATACCTCATTGGGATTTGAGGAGATTTGGCACGTCACCAAAGACTCTTACAAATTCCTACAGATATACAGCGGTGAGCATTCTATCTGGCAGCTTCACTGGCTCCAACCTCAGGAATGCAAGAAGCTGCAGAGGGTTGTAAACTCAACCAACTCTATTACTGGCACAATCCCACCCACCATCAAGAACATCAGCAAGACACTTTGCCTCAAGAAGGCAGCATCGGTCATTAAGCACTCTTGCCAATTGGGACATGCCCTTTTCTCATTACTACCATCAGGGAGGAGGTACAGAAGCCTCAAGACCCACAATCAACATTTTAGCAACCGCTTCTTCCCAAGCTCCATCAGATTTCTGAATGGTCCTTGAACCAATAAACACTACCACTATATATTTTTTAATTTATAGTAATTTATGACTTTGCCCTGTACTGCTGCTACAAAATAACAAATACCACCTCTTACGTCAGTGATAATTCTGATTCTGATTCAGGACACTCGGAGAACGGAACTCCCTCCTCGAACCTTCTGGGAGGGAGCTTATCTCAAGGGGTCTTCATCTGTCATCCCAGAGAGATGACTGCGCTCACTATCCAGCCAAACTCACAAAACCACCACACCACAACGACTGACAAATGCTTTTACCGCTTTCGAATCGAGATTCCCAATCTTTCACATCCCCTCTCTCAGGCTTTGAAGATCTACAAAGAAAAGGATAACAATGGTTGTTTATATATTACAACAACAAGCCGAGAGGATTCGCTTGGATATGGACTGGATTGGAGCATTCCAGTTATCAGGAGTGATTGGAATGGCTGGCTTCTTTTCCCTGAGGCTGTTGGTATTGGGTGGGAGAGGAGAGAGGGGTACAAAATTATGAGGGGGATAGAAAAGGAGAAAGATTAAGAACCTTTTTTTCTCTTAGTGAGTTTGTCAATGAGGGCATAGGTTTAAGGTGAGAGGCAAGAAATTAAGAGGAGATATGGGGGGGCGAGTTTCTCCTCATTCTCTTTAATCTAACCCCTCTTATCTTAACCCTTGGCTTCTAGTTTTAGACAAACCTACCCTGAGAAAAATACTGTGGCAATCCACTCTTTCAAACTCCTTTTTTAGCTTTTGGGCTTGATACTTTTACGACAGCTGATTTTTGGCCTAATTTTCCCCTCATTAAGCATTAAGTTCATTCTACACCTCTGCCCTTTATGAAAGTTGCTGTATAAATGCCACTCTTCCACTTCTTCCCTCCTTGAATGCCTTCAGTTCACATTCTTCCCAATTCCCAAAGGTTTGGGAGCTCCAGTCCTGTCTAGTTAACACCATGGTTGGGGTTCAGGCCCTTGGCTAGGCCAAGAGGGCCCACATCTCACAGTGCAGGTTGCCATGGTGACTGGCCCACATGATAGGCCAAATGAGGTCAGAAGCTTACAAGGTGATGAAGATGCCCTTCACTCTATATCATTCTACTTTTTAACTTTATTTGTCACATGTACATTGCAACATAGGGTAAAACACGTTGTTTGCATCAACGACCAACACAGTCCGAACAGCTGGTGCGTATCACTACTGATGCCAGGCAGACAATCTCTGGAGATCAGGGTCACTCATCTTGTACAGACAATGCCTGGAAGAAGGCAATGGTAAACCACTTCTGTGAAAAAGAATGCCAAGAACAATCCTGGTCATGGATGGACTATGATCACCCCAGTCATATGACACGCCACATAATGAATGAATGAGTGACTTCAATATGTGGGCCCAAAATGCACTCAGGAAGTCTACAGCAAGTTCAGAACATCCCTGAAGCCTAGACCACCAGCTCCAGAGTCCCATCCCCTCACAGAATAGTGTATTTTCCTGGTAATGTCCACATTGTCGATCTTACCTTCTCTCAAGGATGTCCAGGCGAATCTCGTACAGGTTACTCGTCAAGTTCTCGTCCTCACCTGTCAAACACATGCACCAAGTAAGTTCAGCACACGACGGCTTCCCAGCCAGTGAGGCGCATTAATGTGGACAGGAATGGTGAGGAGTGATGCCACAGCTGGGCAACCCAACCATGGTTCTTGCCCTCGACCTCCGTTCATGTGACACACCTCGAATAGCATACACTCAAGGAGAGGAGGAGTTTTGCTCCCTGTTTCAATCCTGACAGGAACAGATATGCGAATTGACAATGCAACACCAGACCATGTAAGCTAAACATGCTGTTCTTCAAAGGATAAGGATGTATGGAGTTGGGGGTAATGTACTAAGATGGATAGAGAATTGGTTAACCAATAGAAGGCAGTGTTGGGATAAATGCCTGTTTTTCTGGTTGGTGGTCAGTGGACAGCAGATTGCCACAGGGATCGGTGCTGGGCCTGCAACTGTTCAAGATATACATTGAGTACTAGTCTGAATTGGACTGGTTGGGTATAGGCAAAGGGGTCCAAGCCGCAGAGCGTGTCAAAGCAACTGAACCCAATGTTTGATCAACGACTTAAGTGCAGAGCCAAATTGAGATGGTCAGGGTATCTGGGGCCTGAGATAAGAGTTGGGCTTGGTCAGCTCGAAGCTCTGCCCTGGACGAAGGGTCTGTGGTGTTACGGGGAAAAGGCAGAGCCGAGTCCATGGCCAGATCACATATGACTTTATTCAAATGGCGGAGCAGGAACGATGGCCGACTCCTGCTCCCATTTCCAGCAAGGGAGATGAGGCTGAGTACAGGGCTACGGTGGGAAACTTTGTCACATGGTGCGAGCAGAATCATCTGCAGCTTAATGTGAAAAAGACTAAGGAGCTGGTGGTGGACCTGAGGAGGGCTGAGGCACTGGTGACCCCTGTTTCCATCCAAAGGGTCAGTGTGGACATGGTGGAGGATTACAAATACCTGGGGATACGAATTGACAATAAACTGGACTGGTCAAAGAACACTGAGGCTGTCTACAAGAAGGGTCAGAGCCGTCTCTACTTCCTGAGGAGACTGAGGTCCTTTAACATCTGCCGGACGATGCTGAGGATGTTCTACGAGGCTGTGGTGGCCAGTGCTATCACGTTTGCTGTTGTGTGCTGGGGCAGCAGGCTGAGGATAGCAGACACCAACAGAATCAACAAACTCATTCGTAAGGCCAGTGATGTTGTGGGGTTGGAACTGGACTCTCTGACGGTGGTGTCTGAAAAGAGGATGCTGTCCAAGTTGCATGCCATCTTGGACAATGTCTCCCATCCACTCCATAATGTACTGGTTAGGCACAGAAGTACGTTCAGCCAGAGACTCATTCCACCGAGATGTAACACTGAGTATCATAGGAAGTCATTCCTTCCTGTGGCCATCAAACTTTACAACTCCTCCCTCAGAGTGTCAGACACCCTGCGCCAATAGGCTGGTCCTGGACTTATTTCCACTTGGCGTGATTAACTTATTATTATTTAATTATTTATGGTCTTATATTGCTATATTTCTACACTATTATTGGTTGGTACGGCTGTAACGAAACCCAATTTCCCTCGGGATCAATAAAGTATGTCTGTATGGTCATGGTGGCATTAGCAAGGCCGGAAGACTTCAGTGATAAGGGGCTATGCTCTGACTCAGTAGCGTGGGGCTTCGGAGTTGACACTTTGCACACATCAGGCCTGAGATGATGAATTTTAGAAGGTCAAACCACAACTGGACTCGTAGGGTAGGGCAATTGGGAGTGAGATGGAACAGAGGTATAAATGAATAGCTCACTGGAATCAGTTTCACAGGCAGACAAGAAGTCTCCAGTACCAGAGTTGGGACATAATGCTGCAGTTGTACAAGTCGCTCACGGGGCCCCCTTTGGGCGCTGTGTGTCATTCTGTTCACCCCGTTTTGGGAAAGAAGTGGTTAACCTGGAAAGTGTGAAGAGAAGGTCCACAGGGATGCTGCCAGGAGTTACAGGGAGAGATGGCCAGGATGGAACATAGGAAAATGAGGGGCAAGCTCAGAGAAATGTTGAAAATTCAGATGAGGTGATCTCCAGGGTAGGGGAGTTGAAAACGAGAAGCATAGATTTAGGCTGGGAGGGGAAAGATTTAAGAATAACCTGAGGGGTACACAAAAGGTGCTGAGTATATGCCAGCTGAGGTAGGTACAGAAGTATTATTTAAGAAGCTATTGGACATGTCTATTAGAGGGAGATGGGTTCAACGCAGGAAATCAGAAGTTGCTGGGTGGTCACCAAGCTCAACATGGATCAGTTGGGCCGAAGGGCCTGTATATGTGCTGTATTTCTCAATGATTCTACCCAGAGCCCCGGGATCCTGATGGCCATTGTCTGCCGACAAGGACGCAGGCAGTGCTGCCCCCTGCTGCACTGGAGGTGGTGAGTACAGGCGTGAGAGAGAACTCGAGCTGGAAGGAACCATGCAGCATCTATATCAAGGCTGCAGCACCTACTCGCATATCTGAGGGGACTTGCCCCTTGACTTCCGGTTGCTCTTTAGCTCTACCCTCTTCATATTTGGTCATCCGGTAAAGAGGAAGGGCAGGGAGGGCGGGAGGATGTCCAAGTTAACCTGCTCCTGATGCTAGGGGCGGGCCGTGGAGGCTTCTATCCAGGTTGACTTCTTGGCAATCTTCCAGGGACGTATGTAACTATGGAGAGGAAACGTGGTTTCCACTGGTATCACGGAGGAGTTCATTGGGCACCACAAGGGAAAAATGTTATCCTGGACAGGTGGGGCTGCTTTAATGTAGGTTGCTACTCTCTGTTTTCTTATTTATTGGAAGTCACTTTTTTTAAAAAAAAATATGTTATTAGATTAATGTAAGACTAAAGTTGTAGTTCAATTATTTATACTTTTACTAAAGTTATATTTTAATCACGTGTACTTCTTAACAAATCCATGTATTTTTCACAGTACGTGGTGGCGCATCCCCACTTAGAGGCAGAAAACGGTACAGCAGCTAAACTAACGGTTTATCACCTTCCTCATTTTTCATTGGCTAAGTGTTAGCACATTACCCACGTGATGGGATTGTTTCAATTATGTAGCCTATTAACTAACAAGCCAGTGACTGGTTTATTTTATCTAAGAAATTTCCCTCAACTCAATTATAAAGGTGATGGATTTTTCAGAGATCCCATCACTTTATCTTCACCTCCTTCGCTGTTCCTTCATTTCCGCTTTTTTTTCCCTCAGCCCTTTACTTCACTTGCTTAGTATATGTGTTTGTTTAGGCTTTGAAATAAATGATCGTGAAAAATTAAGACCGCTCGCTGTTCTTGACCCTTGGAGGAATTCAATCAGAAAATAACAAGATCCAACAGTAATTTGTCATAAGCTTTGCCAACAAAGGGGGGAGGGCACTGCAGCGACAAGACGAGTGAAAGGCACACTTACCCCCATCTACCTGGTTGAAGGTCAACTGCTTGTGCTTCTCACTGGGGCTGGGCGGGGCCGACCTCGTCACAGTGGGGCTGGGCAGCTTCAGGACAGTCCCAGCCAGCGGGGGCAGAGAAAGGGGGGAGAGGCTTGTCTTCGGGACGTGGAGGTCGAGCCGATCCACGCAGTCAGAGAGTTGGTCCGGGTGGGCGGGCAGGGGGGCTCCGGACCTCCGCACCTGCGCCAGCCTCCTGCTGGGGAAGTGTGGGGCGCCAGCCAGCGCGGGCTTGTGATGGCGCGGTGGCTTTGGCAGTGGGTTGGCCCGCCCGAACGGTGGAGTTACATTGCCGGGCAGGTCGGAGGGCTTGTGACGCCCATCCGGCCAAGCGGAGCTGCCATTCCCGACCTCTGGGACCACGGCACCCGCCGGACCGTCGGACCCGACCACCTCCAGGGCGATTGTGGGGAGGTGTGAGTCCTGGTGGCAGTCGGCTGCCTCACCGATGGGAAGGACGTAGTGGAACGGCTCCCCGTCGCTCTCCGAGGAATCCGATGGGGATTCAGCGGTCCGCACGGCCCCTTCAGGAGCTGGGGCAGGTCTCCACACCAGCACCATCCCGGGACATTTCCTGTGACACAGGCACGGGCAGTTGGGAGGGCAGCACCATTCATCCACTGTCTCGTCCGGCTCTTTGTCGCTATCCAGTGCTGTCTCCTCCTGAGGGTCTACAGAGGGTAGAAACAACGATCAGGTCACTCAGTCAGTAGGGTAGGCAGCAGGTTATATTCTTAACCCTTTAGTCTCTGCCCTGGATACTCCTAGCCTGATGTTTGGAACAGAAACCGCTCTGCCCGTCACAGGGGGATGTGGACACAACTCAGCACATCACGGAAACCAGCCTCCCCTCCACGGGCTCTGTCTACACCTCTCGAGAGTCAGAACGGTTTATTGTCATTCTTTGGTACACAAGAACAAAGTGATTCTGCTTTGGATCTGATGCAGCATAAAAAATTGGGTGGCACAGTAGCATAGTGGTCAGCACAACACTTTACTGTACCAGCAGCCCGGGTCCAATTCCTACCGCTGTCTGGAAGGAGTTTGTACGTTCTTCCCGTAACCGCGTGGGTTTCCTCCGGGTGCTCTGGTTCCCTCCCACGCTCCAAAGACGTACCGGTTGGTAGGTTAATGGGTCATTGTAAATTGTCCGGTGATTAGGCGAGGGTTAACTCGGGGGCTGCTGGGCAGCGGGGCTCAAAGGGCGGGAAGAACCTATTCCACACTGTATCTCAATAAGCATTAAAAACACAATAAATGTATTAGCAAACATGAGGAAATCTGCAGATGATGCAAATTCAAGCAACACACAAAATGCAGCAGGGCAGGCAGCATCTATAGGAAGAAGCACTGTCGACGTTTCGGGCTGAGACCCTTCGTCAGGACTATAAAAGTATATAGTTTATATACATAGACTGATTGTATGCTCATAAAGTGATGTTAGGTCCAGGAGTGTCTGTTCAGAAGGTGATTCTGACATGAAATGATGAAGTGGTGGTTTTGGGGTAGGTTGGTGGGTGGTAAAGACCCCACTCATCCGAGGCATTCCCTCCTCTCCTACCCTCCAACCCCGCTCCACTGGGCAGAAGATCTCTGTAACCAGGCTCTGCTCCAATTCCATCTGCAAATCAGCAGATGACACCACCATCGCGGGTCCCTATCTCTGACAACAGTGAGTCTGAGTACAGGAAGGAGATAGAAAGCCTAGTGACGTGTTGTCATGACAGTGTCCTCTCCCCTCAGTGTCAGCAAAAACAAAGAGGGGGCATTGACTTCAGGAATGCAGAGGGTGCTGCACGTGCTACTGCCTATATTAATGATGGTTGAGAGGGTTGAGCGTTTCAAGTTTCAAGGCAACATCCATCATTAAGCACCCTCACCATCCAGAACCTGCCCTCTTCTCATTACTACCATCAGGGAGGGGTTACAGGAGCCTGAAGATGCACACTCAACATCTTCTACCATCAGATTTCTGAATAGTCCATGAACACTGTCCCACTGTTCTTCTCTTGCAGTATTTATTCCCTTTGTTAACTTATTGTTAAGAACTGCACTGCAGCCACAAAGCAATGAGTTTCACAGCACATTTCAGTGACCTTATCCAGACCTACCTCCTGGGACGCCCGAGCTCAGGGGGGGAGCGACGGGAGCCCGCGTGGCTGCCGATGCCACCCGCTTCTCACTGTGGTCCGCCAGCTCCTCCTGCGAGGCCGCCGACCTCACCGCGTGCTTTCGCTGAACCCTCGGCTTTGGGACGGGGGCCACGGTAGCCTCCCGCGCCGACTCCGACCGCCTGACGCCCAGGGGCTTCTTCTCCAGCCTCCCGGGATTTGGAGGGCTCGTGGACTTGTTGAACAATTCCCGGATCTTCTGGACATTTCCTGAGCTGTGCAAAGGTTGGCCGGCCGCCACGGTCTCTGGAGGCTGTCTCCTAGCAGGAACAGGAGGATGCGAACCATTGTCCTGGATTCTAGCAGTGCGGGCAAGCATCGGGGGTTTCGGTTTCAGCGGAGGCTTCAGAAGCCGTTTCTCCTCGTCCAGCGGTGCCCTCCTTGGCTGCTCCATCCTAATTACAAATGTCTAGGCACCAACCTGCAAGTCAAACCTGGGGGTGGCGGGGGGGAAGAGGAAAATATTTCATGAGAGGGGCAAATTACCAGCAGCTATTGGCAACAGTATAGGTTGACTGTTGTCACATGACCAAATGACAGAACAGACCAGATGGGCTGAATGGCCAAATTCTGCTCTTTTGTCTTGTAGTCTTCTGTCCAATGTACTGAGATACAGTGAAAAGTATGTCTTGCACACTGTTGATACAGATCAGATCAAGAGGTTGTAACTTCATAAATAGATCATATCGGGAGTATTGATACAGTTCTGGTCGCCCCACTATAGGAGGGAGGTTGAGGTTTTGGAGAGGGTGCAGAGGAGGTTTACCAGGTTACTGCCTGGTTTGGAGGGCACGTGCTATCATGAGAGGCCGGATAAACTTGGGTTGTTTTCTCTGGAGAGGCAGAGGCTGAGGGGAGATCTGATGGAGGTTTATAAGATTATGAGTAGACAGTGAGTATGTTTCCCAGTGTAGAAATCTCTAATACCAGAGGTGAGAGAGGGTAGGTTCAAGGTGATGTTTGGAGTACGTTTTTTTTAAACTCAGGGTGGTGGATGTCTGGAATGCTCTGCCTGGCTTTTAAGAGATGTTTGGACAGGCACGTGGATGTGAGGAAGATGGAGGGATATGACATGGTGTAGGTCGGAGGGATTAGTGTTTGGGTGTTTCTGATTTGCTTTTTAGCTTGTACAGCACAACATTGTGGGTCGAATGGCCTGTTCCTGCGCTGTACTCTTCTATGTTCTACACAGTGAAATGAGGTAGATCAGAGTAAAACAACAACAATGCAGAATAAAATGTAACAGCGACAGAGAGAGTGCAGTGCAGGCGGACAATGAGGTGCAAGATCATTAGGAGGTAGATTGTGAGGTCAGGAGTCCAGCTTATTGTACGATGGCAGGGGTCACCAACCTGTCTTGCCCCGTGGACCGGTTTAATATTGACAATATTCTTGCGGAAGGGCCGACCGGGGGAGGGGGCGGTGTTAATCACAACTGGAATATAGGTGATAAGTCACTTATAAGTGGCTAATACACTCAATTTCATTTCTAAAAGGGTTAATCTAACGCATTTAATATTAAACACACCTCATATTTTCCTCGCATGAATATCAAGTCAAGTCAACTTTTATTGTCATTTCGACCATAACTGCTAGTACTGTGCATAGTAAAAATGAGACAACGTGATAAGTCACTTATAACTCACATATAAGTCAATAGCATCGTAACATTTTAAGTAACATTTGGATATTAAACACACAGCGCATATTTTCCTCGTATGAACATATAAGACCATTGCAACACACCAGTAAGAGGACAAGGTAAGGGCCGGAGGTCCCCGTGCCGGGGCCACAGCGGTCGCAGTCCGGAGAGAGCGACCGACTGAGTGAGGAGTGCGACAGGGCGCGCGCCTGCCCTCCTTGTAGGTAGGTAGGATCTATCTGCCGACAAAAGTTTGGCTCGAGGGAGGACTTTCAGTAGATCGCAGCGAGGTAGCTGCTCTGCTAGTTACGAAACCCTGAGCCCGAATTAGGTCGTCTGCAAATATTTTAGCACCGGGTTCCCCACAAACATTTGGTGTGCTAAACAGGTTTAGAGGTGACGCCCATCTGTCTGTGCTCCAGGCCAGTAGCAACGGCACTTCTCACCGGCCGCGCAAGGCGGCCGGGTTACCCGAGGCCAACCAGTGATCCTTGGTGATTGGGTATCACTGCATTTAGGCGACCGATGACTTCGAGTGCGTTCAAGTTCAACAGTGGGCATGACAGGGAACGAGGAAAGGTGCAGCTGAGTCGTATCATTTCCTATCGACAAATCACATTGTTTCAGTTGGGGACCACTGTACTAGGGAGCCATTAAAGAGACTTCTAACAGCAGGACAGAAGCTGTCCCTGGGCCTGGTGATACGAGCTTTCAGGGTTTTAGATTTTCTGCACAATGGGAGAGGGAAGAAGAGAAAACATTTGGGTTGGCGATGACTTTATCGAGGCAGCAAAAAGAATAAAAGCCTTCAAGAGGCAACATGCATCACTAAAGACCCTCACCCCCTGGGACAAGCCCTCTTCTCCTTAAGGAGTCCACAGAGGGGAGGCTGGTCTCTGGGATGTGTCCGTAACGCTCCGGAGCTGGATCCAATGAGCTGCACACTTTAGACACTCCACCCAAGGGGCAAATAATGGGAGCAAGTCTCAAATGGTGTGGATTGTGGGAGGCTTCTAGGGAGATACAGCATTGAAACAGGCCCTTTGGCCCATCGAGTCCATGCTGACCATCAACCACCCATCACACTCATTCCATGTCACTGTCCCCACATTCCCCTCGACACTTCGCAGATTGTACCCCTCATCCGCAGAATAGGGTGGGGCAATTTACGTCAGCCGATTAACCCACTGACCCCGTATATCGCTGAGATGAGAGCGGAAATGAGAGGCCTCGGGGGTGGGGGAGGACCCAGGCGATCGCAGGGAGAATGTGCAAACTACCCCACCCCTCCTGCCCTCCCCCTCACACACACACACACACAGAGCCAGGGGTCGGGATCAAACTAGGATCACTGGGGCAGGGAGGCAGAGGTTCTACCAGGCAGTCCATGAACGCAAGTGCCTTACCGTGGTCTCTCCCTCACTGAAGTCTGGGAAGATGGTGGCGTACTCTGACGCAGCAGCTTCTACCGGGGCCAACCAAAGTTGGTGTCAAGTTAGGAAAAGGGGAAGCACAACGAGATCTAGGTGTCCTTGTTCATCAGTCACTGAAAGTAAGCATACAGGTACAGCAGGCAGTGAAGAAAGCTAATGGCATGTTGACCTTCATAACAAGGGGAATTGAGTATAGGAGCAAAGAGATCCTTCTGCAGTTGTACAGGGCCCTGGTGAGACCACACCTGGAGTATTGAGGAAAGACATTCCTGCTATTGAGGGAGTGCAGCGTAGGTTCACGAGGTTAATTTGTGGGATGGCCAGACTGTCATATGTTGAAAATTTGGAATGACTTGTATACACTGGAATTTAGAAGGATGAGAGGGGATCTGATTGAAACATATAAGATTATTAAGGGATTGGACGCACTAGAGGCAGGAAACATGTTCCCGATGTTGGGGGGAGTCCAGAATCAGAGGCCACAGTTTAAGAATAAGGGGTAGGCCATTTAGAAAAAGAGTTGAGGAAAAACTTTTTCACCCAGAGATTTGTGGATCTGTGGAATGCTCTGCCTCAGAAGACGGTGGAGGCCAATTCTCTGGATGCTTTCAAGAAAGAGTTAGATAGAGCTCTTAAAGATAGCGGAGTCAAGGGATATGGGGAGAAGGCAGGAACAGGGTACTGATTGTAGATGATCAGCCATGATCACATGGAATGGTGGTGCTGGCTCAAAGGGCCGAATGGCCTACTCCTGCCCCCATTGTCAAAGGTATTACTGTTTGTTTTAAATATATTTTTTTATGATCTTAAGACCCTGCTGGACATTAAGAACTTAAAGCACTGCAGGCCTGCCCCATGAGTGAGTTGCTCATTGGTGGGGAAACTGAGCTGGGCTTGGTGAAGACCATGCTGCTCAGAGGCGGTGGCTGGTGTGCGAAGGCAGTGTGACGTCCAACAGCGAACAACTGTGTTGGTCACTCGCTCTTGGCAGCGCAGAACCCTGTTGGACATTGGCGGTGCGGGATACTGCTTGTCCAGTGCTCTGGTTTATTGATAAGTGGCAGGGATACAGTGTGGCATTGTTCATAGCAAAGACTGGGCCTCAAGGTGCAGTGTCACCTGTTTACAGGTGTCCAGCAGAGAGACGTCGGAATCGGAGCGCCCCGCCAAAGTGCTGGAGGCGGTGTGGCGTGGCATCCATACTGGCAGTGTCTGTGCTGCTCCGAAGGTTTCGCTCGGCATAAGACAAGCCGCATTGTGTTTGACTGCAGACTGCTGCAACCTTCATGGAGTCAGGGACTTGGATTACATATTGTTCCTGTCACTGTATTTTCCTACTATCACGTATGTGCTGTACGCGCCTTGTGCTATGTATGACAGGTACTGTGTTTTGCACCTTGGCCCCAGAGAAGTTCTGTTTTGTTCAGCTGCATTCATGCATATGGTTGAATGAAAATTCAAATTGAACTTGAACTAAAGTCATAAGCACAGAACCATGAGGGAGAAGGCTGGGCCTTTCTCCACAGGTCCCGTATCAGGATTGTAAAATTAAAAGCTGCCCATTCCTGCTGTAGGAATGCTCATATTGGATCTGTTTCCCAGGCTCTCTTCAGACCAGGCGTTCCAAACACTTTGAGAAAAATAAGTCAGCCCCGAGCCAATTCTTTCGATTAACTGCCATAAACCTGTATCCAATTTGGTGCAATATAGAAAACATCTGGCTATTAGTGACTTGATTTAAGGTTATGAAGGGAAACAGCACTAGGAAGGAATGAGGATGTTGTTTGCTTCAATTCGTGGGGTCTGGGTATTGCTAGTGAGGCCAGTCTTTACCGCATACCCCTCAGTGCCCCTTGCGAAAGTAGGGGTAAGTCGTCACATTGAACCGCGCAGACCATCTGGTGAAGGAGGCAGTTTCGGCGTTTAGACCCGGCAGCAACGAAGGAAGAGCAGTGTATTTCCGAGTCAGGAGGGGAAATTGGATGTGGTGGCCCTCATCAATGTGGGGAAAGGGGCAAGGGGGATTGAAGATTAGCTTTAGCAGTCACCTATAAATCAAACCATACGCTGAATGAGTCATCTGCATCAAATCAAACCTGTAAGGACTGTGCTGGGCAGCCCACAAATGTCACCTCGCTCACAACTTACTACCCCTTTGTCTTTGGAATGTGGGGGGAACCCACGTGGGCACACAGGCAGTGATGGGAATTGCATCCCAATCGCATACTGTAACTCCCCCCAGGACCGGAGAAAGCTGCGGAGGGTTGTAAACTCAGTCGCTCAGCACCAGCCTCCTCGCCATCCAAACACGATGCCTCAAAAGGGCGGGATTCATCATTAACGACCCCCTCCAACACCCAGGTCATGCACTTTTCTCATTACTACCATCAGAGAGGAGGTACAAAAGCTTCAAGACTCACACTCAGCAATTCAGGAACAGCTTCTTCCCCTCCGTCATCAGATTTCTGAATGGACATTGAACCCATGAACACTATCTCACTACTTTTATTCCCATTTTGCACGACTTATTTAACAGTTAAGTTCATTTGATTCCAAACAATAGGTTTATTGATCATTACAGAATGTCTCTCTGGTCCTTCCCACTCCACTCCCCTCTCCCTTTTCCCAACCGTGATTCCCCTCTCCCTTCCCCTTTTCCCAACCATGATCCCCCTCTCCCTTCCCCTTTTCCCAACCATGATCCCCCTCTCCCTTCCCCTTTTCCCAACCATGATTCCCCTCTCCCTTCCCCTTTTCCCAACCATGATCCCCCTCTCCCTTCCCCTTTTCCCAACCATGATCCCCCTCTCCCTTCCCCTTTTCCCAACCATGATCCCCCTCTCCCTTCCCCTTTTCCCAACCATGATCCCCCTCTCCCTTCCCCTTTTCCCAACCATGATCCCCCTCTCCCTTCCCCTTTTCCCAACCATGATCCCCCTCTCCCTTCCCCTTTTCCCAACCATGATTCCCCTCTCCCTTCCCCTTTTCCCAACCATGATCCCCCTCTCCCTTCCCCTTTTCCCAACCATGATCCCCCTCTCCCTTCCCCTTTTCCCAACCATGATTCCCCTCTCCCTGCCCCCTTCCCTCCCTCAGTCTACAATAGAGACCCAGATCAGAATCAGGTTTATCATCACTCACACATGTCATGAAATTTGTTTTTTTTTGCAGCAGCAGTATAGTGTAATACATAAAACTACTACAGTACTGTGCAAAAGTATGAGGCACCATAGCTATGTATATGTGCCCAAGACAACTACAAAGTACTGTATACAAGGTACATTTTAAAAATATTTATATATTAAATATATATTTCTTATTATGATTTCCAGTATATTTTATGCCATGAAGGTCAAGTCTTCACAAATATTTAAGGCGGAGGTTGATAGAGTCTCGATTGGTGAGGGTGTGAAGGGATACAGGGAGAAGGCAGGAGACTGGGACTGAGAGAGCCATGATCAGCCATGGTGAAATGGGGGAGCAGACTCGATGGGCCAAATGGCCTAGTTCTGCTCCTATGTTTTACGGTTACGCATTGCATTGTACTGGTGCCACAAAACAGGTTTCACGAGATACACCAGTGATAATTGTTATGAATGTACCACAGCTCTGAGGGGCCGAAGGGTGCGGGGTAGCCCCCTCCTTTGTGAGAATCGCAAGATCACTACTGATTTGGGTCAGGAGACCCAGGAAATGAGAGAGAGACGTACGGAATGTCTTGACCCCCTGGCGATATAAAGCTACAGGAAACGGCCATAGACAAACTTGTGTATTACAATACTGTGCTACGTGGATGCCCTCAGGCAAAGTGGGCTGGTTGAGGGAGGGATTGCATCACCCCCAACCTGATTGACATCTGAGATCCTGTGAGTCAGGATAAAAGAGGGTCTGTGGGATGCACCAGAAGAAACGCTAGTGATCCTGTAATAGTGGAAGCCGGTGGGGAGACCCCGGAACCGGTGCCCTTTACTACGGAAAAACGGCTTTTAGCTAACAACGGGGAAACCAACTCCCAACGACTTGAAGGATTGACATCATAAAAGGGACTGGGCAAGTTTTAACCAGTCTTTCTCTCAAACCAAAATGCTGCAGTGTGAACGAACTAACAGTGACTTTTATATTTCCATCGGACAATACATTATCCCCTAGACAACGATAGAGCTATTTCTTATTGATTATTATTACACCCATGTGTTTAGATTTAGTATTGACGACGTATATTATCTGTATGTTTGGATTGATATTATTTTGTGTATTCTTATCAATAAATACTGTTAAAATAGTACCATCAGACTTCAACGGACCTCTCTATCTTTGCTAGTAAGTGACCCAGTTACAGGGTTCGAAACAACTTGGGATTCTCGTCTCGGGATTTGATACCAAATTGGGGGGCCAGTGAATCGGGCTTGCAAGTCCAAACTTGGATCTGGTTACGCGGGTAGCCAGATGGGAAACCAGCAAAGATGGACGTGGGTGAATTTATAGAAAACCCGACTCTGGAGGCACTAGAGGCGGCCACCAAATCAGACTTGATAAATTTGGCGAAGGGGTTAAACCTTATAGAGGTGATGTTGTCAATGAAAAAGCGGGAGGTGTGAAGGGCAATAACTCAGTATTATATTGGGAAGAAAGTGTTTGCAGCTGAGGTATTGGAAAATATCCCTGAAAAGGTACCAGCTAGTGGGACGGCTCAGTTAGAGTTGGAGAAATTAAGGTTGGAACATGCAATTAAGGTAAAGCAGCTGGAAGCAGCTGAGAAGGGGAATGAAAGAGCTGAGAGAGAGAGGGAGCATGCGCTCCAGCTAAAGGAGTTAGAGGTGAAACGGGAGCAGGACAGAGCTGAGAAACAAAGAGAGCATGAAATTCAGTTAAAACAGCTGGAAGCAGCTGAGAAAGAGAGAGAGAGTATGGGGAGGCAGAGAAACAGAGGAAACATGACTTGGAGATGGAGAAGTTAAGGCAAGGGCGAAGCGATCAAGGGTCAGACTGAGAGGAGCAGTTCAATGTTAGTCGGGAGTTGAGGTTAGCACCTCCGTTTGAGGAGACGGATGTTGATAGTTATTTCTTGCTTTTTGAAAAGGTGGCAGTGAGTCAGAAGTGGCCCAGAGATCAGTGGGTGGCGCTGTTACAAAGTGTGTTAAAAGGGAAGGCACAGCGGGCATATACAGCGTTGTCCACGGAGGAGGGAGAGGAGGAGAGTTATGACAAAGTAAAGGTGGCCATTCTCCGGAGTTATGAATTAGTACCTGAAGCGTACAGACAAAAGTTCAGAACTTTAAGGAAAGGGTGGAATCAGACGTATACCGAGTTTGCCTATGAGAAGGGTGTGCTCTTGGACCGTTGGTGCACAGCAGAGAGAGTGGAGGAGGATTATTGACATCTCAGGGAGTTAATTCTGATTGAGGAATTTAAAGGTTGTGTTTCGGAGGATATCCGGATGTATTTGAATGAGAAGCCGAATAAGTCCATCTCAGAATTTGCTAGGTTCGCTGATGAATATGCCCTAACCCACAAGACAAAGTTTTCCTCGAATAAAAGTTCCCAGAGAGACTATGGGAACGATTGAGAAAGCCCGCCGGCTGAAGCAGAGGTCCCGCTGGGAGTTAGTGGTAAGGTTGAGGGGGAAAGGCCAGACGGCCAGAGATTTCCAGGTTTGACCTGTTTTAATTGTGGAAAGGGGGGGCATATTGCATCTAGGTGCTTTGCTCCGAGGAAAGAGACAGGAAAAGGGAAAGCAGCAGTCCCTATCGGATGTGCCGTGGTAATCAGTAAATCGACAAGAGAGCCCAGGGTAGACAGAGTACGAGAAGGGTCTGAGACTTGTCTGTCAAACGGAACAGTGTCTGTAAGGGAGGCAGACACACCAGTTCCAGTATGGATCTGGAGAGACATGGGGGCTGAACTGTCGTTGATCAGCAGTAAGGTACTAGATTTTGGTCGCAAGACGGGAATGGTAGCTGTGAAAGGAATAAGCAAAGGGACAGAAATGGTGCCCTTACATAAGGTCATTATGGATTGTGAGCTGGTGTCTGGACCAGTTGAACTAGGGGTGCGATCAGAATTCCCGAGAACTGACGCGGACGTCCTTCTTGGCAACGATTTAGCAGGTGGTAAGGTTTGGGCAGCAACGACGATGACCAGCCGGCCGGTGAGTGTTGCGGCCCCGCCCCTAGATTCCAAGATCCATCCTGCATGTGCGATCACTCGCAGCATGTCGAGAGAGGCAGCTGAGAATGAGAGCAGTTTAAATCCGGCCAGTTTCGATTTGGCCGAGACGTTTTTACTGACCCTGTACCACGAGGGTTTAGAGGGTGGTAAAACAAAGAGTAGTAAAGTGAAAGAGGGTAAGGAAGAGGAGGTAGACCTTCCCTTAGTGAGGAGAAAAGTTCTAGAGGCAGAAGATAAAGATGAGAAATAGCTAGAGCTGTTAAAAGGTCCAGGGTTGGACATGGATGATCTGTCTGGTTTGGCAGAACTGTTTGAAGAAGTTGAAAATGCTAGAGGTGTTCCCGATAATGAAATGAGGGCAGTCCTAGATGAAAAGGATGCCCTTACCTTGAAGAGGTCTGCTGGGTTGGCGGATGAGGTTGTTTCAGCCCGCGGGGTTGAGTTTACTCCGAAAGGGAGTTGCCAGAGAGTAGCTAGGAGAATCAGGGGAAATTAGAATTTGGACCGGGTACGGGTATTGAAAGCCTGAAAGAGGCAAATGTCCCGTTTGAGTGTGTCCAAGATGTGGGTGCACGTGGTACTGAACCTAGTACTGGAGCTCAGAAAAAGTCTGAGGTATTTGATTCCGTTGAAAGGGAAGGCCGTCCTTGTGGGTCAGATAGACGTGGTTCAGCGAAGAAAGGGTTAACCTTGGTAATAGTGGAAAGTGAGAGTTCCCAGGTGTTTGTGCTCGATGGTGTTTTAAAAGTTAATGCGGAGACCAAAAGTGGGGAGATAAATATTATTATTGAAGGAAACGGGAAATATGTCGTTCCCAAATCGAATGAAGAAAATTTAAAGCCTGCGGATCGCTTACAGATTGAGTTGTAAGATGATGGGGGCCCCCCATGCTATTGTTATTCCAGAGCATGGTGTGAAAAGGCAGAATTTGAAATGCCGCTTGAACAAAGAGTTCGAACTGAAAACTAATAGCCTGAAGGGTCCTGAAGAGAGGGCTAGCAACCAGTGTAAAATTAAAGAATTGGGTGGAAATTCAGAAGATGGTCTAAGTTTGGGACACGGTGTTAATAAAATAACTCCTATGAAAGAAGCGGGCGAGAGCCTATTTCGCCAGGGTACCCAAGCTCCCCAAGTGGGAACTAACCGGAAAAGAGGCGACGGTTAATGGGGACGCCATTTTTAAATAGCAAAAGCCGGTTTTACAGGATTTCGACAAAGCATGTGAATAATAAAGACAACCCCATGGAAGCCTGTCTGTTAAGTTTGAAAGCAACAGGAAGATTAGTATTTGCATGAACTTTTGTAGATACACGTAAGCTAAGATCACAACTCCTTAGTTTTTGTTTGCTGAAGGAAAGAAATAAAAATAGGTGGTTATTAAATTGAAGTCTGATGCTGTAAGACTTTAGTAAAGTACAAGATGTTAAGATATTAAAGGAAGTGACACTGTAATCGTTAACTGTTTAGATGCTGAATTGAATGTATAAATGTATTACTCTGTAGTGAAAAGGAAAAGCTTTTGTATTGTGTTAGATTCTAAAATCCTGTAAGACTCTGTACTACTCATTTTCACCGCTGGTGAAAACGCTTTGAAGAAAGGGGGTGTTATGAATGTACCACAGCTCTGAGGGGCCGAAGGGTGCGAGGTAGCCTCCTCCTTTGTGAGAATCGCAAGATCACTATTGATTTGGGTCAGGAGACCCAGGAAATGAGAGAGAGAGACGTGCGGAATGTCTTGACCCCCTGGCGATATAAAACTACGGGAAACGGCCATTGTCTCTTGGAGACAAACTTGTGTATTACAATACTGTGCTACGTGGACGCCCTCAGCCAAAGTGGGCTGGTTGAGGGAGGGATTGCATCGCCCCCAACCTGATTGACATCTGAGATCCTGTGAGTCAGGATAAAAGAGGGTCTGTGGGAACAGCCCCTCAGACGCACCAGAAGAAACGCTAGCGATCCCATAATAGCGGAAGCCGGTGGGGAGGACCGACTCCCAACGACTCGAAGGATTGACATCACAAAAGGGACTGGGCAAGTTTTAAACTCGTCTTTCTCTCAAACCAAAACGCTGCAGCATGAACGAACAGTGAGTTATATTTCCATCGGACCATACATTATCCCCTAGACAACGATAGAGCTATTTCTTATTGATTATTATTATACCCACACGTTTAGATTTAGTATTGACGATGTATATTATCTGTATGTTTGGATTGATATTATTTTGTGTATTTTTAATCAATAAATTCTGTTAAAATAGTACCATCAGACTTCAACGGACCTCTCTATCTTTGCTGGTAAGTGACCCAGTTACGGGGCTCGTAACATAATAAACCTGATTCTGATTCTTTATCAGCATTACGCTAACCACTGTGCTCCCCCACCACCATGATGGGCTGAAGGGACTTTTTTTTTTAAAAAAGGACTCTGACTCTTGAAGACACCAGGAAGTTGGAAATAACGAGACTGACTCACAGGGAACAACAAGGGGAGGCAGCTACTAAATATCAGCACTGTCTCATTAACAGCGTGGACTGCATGAGGAACAGATGCTGAAGTGCTCTGAAAGGGTTTATCTGACCGTTTTTCCCTACCTTCTTGCTTATGTAGAAGTCCAGCAAATGTCTGAGGGTAGGTTGTCAAACCAGTTTCATCTTAGGGGATTTTATTAACCCTGTAAAGCTGGGGCTTGCACTGCGTTCGAAGGACTTGCGTTTACCTCAAGGTGCTACACCTGCCCATTCACCCCTCCCTCACCTCCATTCACGGCCCTGCACAATCCTCCCAAGGGAGGTCACGCTTAACCCACAAATCTGCCGTAGGTCACTAATTGTGTCCGGTACTCCCAGTGTGGCCTCTTTTACACTGCGGACACCCATCATCAATTGGGAGACTGTTTCCAACGTGTCAGTCCGTGTGCCGCAGTGACGCTACCCTCAGGGTGGAGGAGCAACACCTTATATTCCATCTGGGTAGCCTCCAAGCTGATGGCACAAACATTGATTTCTCCTTCCAGTAAAAAAAATTCCCTCCGCCTCCCCTCTTATTCTATCCCCACTCTGACCCCTTGCTACTTCTCACCTGCCTATCACCTCCCTCTGAGTCTTCTCCTCCTTCCCTTTCCCCTATGGCCCACTCTCCTCTCCTATCAGATTCCTTCCTCTCCAGCCCTTTACCTTTCCCACCCACCTGACTTCACCTATCACATTCTAGTTCTCTTTCTTCCCCCCTCACCCACCTTTTTATTCTGGCATCTTCCCCTTTCTTTTCCTGTCCTGATGAAGGGTCTCGGCCCGAAACACTGACTGTTTATTTATTTCCGTAGATGCTGCCTGACCTGCTGAGTTCCTCCAACATTTAGCGTTTATATTCAGCATTCATGCTCAACAATTCAGGAACAGCTTCTTCCCCTCTGCCACCTGATTTCTGAATGGACATTGAACCCATGAACACTACCTTACTATTTATTTTATTTCTATTTCTGCACTACTTAATTAATTTAACAATTTTATATATGTACTTACTGTAATTCAGTTTTTAATCTGTTATCATGTTTTGCATTGTACACAATGTTAACACATGCCGGTGATATTAAACCAGATCCTGATTCTCAGTTTATCAAACGGTGACAAGTTTATTGTCAGATGCACGAACCCAGGTGGGCACAGGTATAATGAAAAACTGACTGGCAATGGCTTCATCAGCACATTGCATCAGTTAAACAGCATTCATAAGAATGACAAATTACAGAAAATTATACAAGGATAATCGGCACAGAAGACAATGAAGCCCATTGCAGTGCGAAGTGGGCGCGGTGATAAAGGTTCTGCGGCTTAGCCTAACCAAATGGTTGAAGGGAAGTAACTATTCATTTGAATTGGTGGTGTGGGACAACAGGCCCCTGTATCACTTGCTCTCCCTAAATTTCTATCAGCTCGCCAAGAGGGCTACTTACCCTGCATGCCATTCGTGAGGGGAAGGAAAGCAGAATGGTCAGGGGAAACCCAAATAGTCACAAGGGAAACATGCAAAACTTCCACACAGAAACACGGAACAGCGGTGGCCAGGATCAAACCCACGTCTCCGGAGCTGGGAGGCAGTGGCTGTACCCACTGTGCCACAGTTTCCTTCCTAGTCATCCACAAAACACACTATGATCAGGGAATGACAAGGCTAATTACAATTTCAAATTAAAATATGGCTACCACTGTCTACAAAACAATCACTTCCCTGGGGGTGACTGCTCACGGAACTCCCCCACTGCACGCTCACACTTTGAGGACACCCTGGTAGGAATGTACCTGCAGAAGAGGGGCAGGCAAGTCGGCTTGGGCAAAGCTCTCGACTGCGCAAAGCCTGGACCTGCGAACGACAGAATGCCAAACGGAAACGAGCTGAACTGAGCTGAACAGTCCTAGACTGTTTCAATACTCTGCGGTTCGATGTTTTTTTTATTCTGTGTTCACTCGTTTTGTTGTCGTTTGCATGATTTGTTCTTTTTTTTCCACATTGGGTGTTTGATGTTTTTCGTTGAAAGGGTTCTTCAATTTGTGGCTGTCTGTGGGAAGACCAATCTCAGGGCTGTATTCTGCATGCACACTTTGATAATAAAATGTACTTGGAACTTTGAATAGCCATCTTGGCCGGGCCAAGGATCAAGCTCACCAGTAGATCCTCCAAATGACCCAGCCCTCCCCCCTAGCGGGGTGACCATGTACCAAGAGCGCGGGGCTGAAATGCTTCAGAAAGGGTAAGATGAGGGAACACAAACCAGTCCTCATTGAGGGTTCAGAAGTGGAGAGAGACTGAGCAATTGCAAGTTCCTGGGTGTCAATATCTCTGAGAATCTAATCTGGTCCCAACATATCGATGTAGCTACAAAGAAGGTATGACAGCAGCTATATTTCATCAGGAGCTTGAGATTCATAGTAAGCTGCAGAGAATTGTAAAATTAGTCCGTAATGAGTACTAGCCTCTGTAGTATCCAAGAAAAGCAACCTCCATCATTAAGGACCCCCATCAGCCAGGACATGCCCTCTTCTCATTGCTATCATCAGAAAGGAGGCACAGAAGCCTGTAGGATTCTCAGCGATTCAGGAACAGCTTTTTCCCCTCCACTAACCCATGAACACTCCCTCATTACTTTTTTTTAATTTCTGTTTTTGCACTACTTACTTTAATATAACTATTTAATATAACTATTTACAGTAATTCATTGTTTTCTATATTTATCATGTATTGCATTGTACTACTGCGGCAAAGTTAACAAATCTCATGACATGTGTTAAACCTGATTCTGAAATGTAGCCAAAAGTTGAGAAACAGTCCCTTCAGACATTAAAAGTAGCAGTGAAGTTCACCTGCCAGCTTCACACAGAGTTACACCAGCAGCCATTACACTACCATGGACTCTATTTGTTCTTTTGTTCTAATTACTCTTCCTTCTTCTATTTTCTATCATTTAAAGCTTGGCTCAAGAGGGATTACTAACTCCATAAAGCTTGGTCTTTCCCTGCATTCAAAGGGGCTTCAGTTTAGTTCAAATTGAATCGTGCTTACTCTCCCATGCACAGGTGGAATGAAAAACTGACTTGCAGCAGCGTCATAGCTTCAGGTGCACAACACTGAGAAGAGAAACAACTCCTGCTATTGGAAACATCCTCGAAGCAGACCACAATCCTGCTGGAGAGCTACTGTGGAAGGAGTCAGGAATTTATGGTTTGGCTCTTGGTAGGGTCAAAGGGTAGAGGTCAGACTAAGAGTGGTCCACTGGTCCCTCCAGGTTTTGGGGTTCATCTCAGGCTAACAACCCTGACAGGTAAAACAAAGTTGACTTCTACAACCATGCGTGACAGTACGGACAGACAAGAGATGGAGGACTTTCATCGCTGCCATAAATGCCAGTGGCATAACAGAGAGTATGTAAATTTTAGAAACATTCTCTCCATGTCCACTCTATCTAAGCCTTTCAGTATTCGATAGTTTTCAGTAAGAACTCCACCTCATTTTTCCACACTCCGCCAAGCGAGTACAGGCCCAGATCATATGCGAGCCCCTCCATTCCCAGGATCTCTTTCGTGAACCTCATCTGGGCCCTCTCCAATGCCAGCACATTGTTTCTTTGACAATGCGCCCAAACTGCTCACTTTATACCCAATGACTTGGCCTCCACAGACAGCGAACTCCACAGATTCACCATTCTCTGGATAAAAAAACTCCCCCTCATCCCTGATCTAAATGGACACCCCTCTATTCTGAGGAAGTGACCTCTGGTTTTAGACTCCCCCACCATAGGAAACATCCTCTCTACCTCTACTCTATCGATAGGTTTCAATCAGGCCACCCCTCATTCTGCTGAGTTACAGTGAGTAGAGGCTCAGAGCCTTCAAATGCTCTTCAGATGACAAGCCGTCCAAACATTTCCATCAGCCTCCTTTGAACCCTCTCCAATGTTGGCACACCCTTTCTTAGGTAAGGGGACAAAAAATGTTCCCAATACCCCAAGTGCAGTCTGACTAATGCCTCAGGATTATATCCTTGCTTTTATATTCTTGTCCTCCGGGCATTGTATTTGCTTTCCTCACCACTAACTCAACCTGCAGGTTAACCTTTATGGAATCCTGCACAAATTATACAAGAAACAATAATTAGACCAACCAGCAACAAGCCCATCGTAGTGCACAGTGGTCACAGTGTTGCTGTACCGAGGTGGTGATTAGGGTCATGTTGGTTTGTTCAAGAACTGAATAGTTGAATTCAGTTCAAGAACAGCGTTTAGTTCTGGCTTCTTCTCCCTACCTCACCTGTGCCGACGAAGGTTCTTGGCCTAAAATGTTGGCTGTTTATTCCTCTTTACAGATGCTGCCTGCCCTGCTGAGTTCCTCCTCTCTTTGTGTGCATTGTTCCAGATTTCCAGCATCTCTTGTGTTTAAGATTGGGATATTTTGGGATTGGGCCCTGCACACCCCTTTTTGCAAGCCCGAAGGCCACACATTACCCTCTCCCTACCATTCTTCCTGATCCCCTCCCTACCATTGATCATCCTAACCTAATCAACCCAGCCTCACACACCCATTGGAAGAAGGGAAAATTCCTTTTCACCTGATTGGATGATTTCAACTGCCAGTCAACCGCTTAGAATCAGAGAAAAATACATAACAGAAACAGACCCTTCAGCCCATCTAGTCAACGCTGAATGATTTAAAACTGCCTACTCTATCACCCTGCACTGGGACCATAGCTCTCCATTTCTCTACCATCCACGTACCTATCCAAACTTCTCTTAAACATTGAAATCGACCTTGCATGCACCACTTGTGCTGGCAGCTCATTCTAGACTCTCACCACCCTCTGAGTGCAGTTTCCCCTCATGTTCCCCCTAAACTTTTCAGCTTTCACCCTTAACCCACAACCTCTAGTTGTAGTCCCACCCAACCTCATTGGAAAAAGCCTGCTTGCATTTACCCTATCTATACCCCTCATCATTTTGTATACCTCTGTCATATATCCCTTCATTCTTCACGTTCTGGGGAATAAAGTTCTGAAAAATTCAAGCTTTCCTTATAACTCCAGACCAGGCAACATCTTTGTAAATTTTCTCTGTACTCTTTCAACCTCATTTACATCTTTCGTGCAGGTAGGTGACCAAAACTGCACACAATACTCCAAAATAGATCTCACCAATGTTTTATACAACTTCAGCATAACATCCCATCTCCTGTACTCAATAAAGTGACTTATGAAGGTTAATGTGCCAAAGGCTTTCTTTACAATCGTATTTACCTTCAACGAATTATGGACCTATATTCCGAGACCCCTTTGTTCTACCACTCTCCTCAGTGCTTTACCATTTACTGTGTACAACCTTCCCTGGTTGGACCAACTGAAGTGCTTGTCTGCATTAAATTCCATCTGCATTTTTCAGCCCATTTTTCCAGCTGGTCCAGATCTAGCTGCAAGCCTCTTACAGAGTGATAAAGCACAGAGCAGGCCTTTCAGCCCACTGCTCCATGCTGGCCAAGATTCCCAGCTGAGCTGGTTCCACTTGCCTGTGTTTGGTTCCTATCCCTTTCCTAACCACGTACCTCTCCAACTGTCCTAGTGTCCTTAAACTGAAACTACTAGTACAATATTTCTCACCACTGAAACCCTCATGATCGCCACCAACTTCTGCCCTGTACAGAGTCATTGGGAGAGAGGCAACTAAGTTGTAAGCCCTCTGTTGTAGACTGAACCAGATGTGATGACAGATCAGCATACGGGATTCAGATTGAAAATCTGGTTGAGTAGTGCCACAATGTCAACAAGACCAAGGAGCAGATTATTGATTTCAGGAGGAGGAATCCAGAAGTCCATGAGCCGTGTCTCATTGGAGGATCAGAGGTGGAGAGGGTCAGCAACTTTAAACTCCTGCCTGTTACTATTTCAAAGGAGCTGTCCTGGGCCCAGCACGTGACGTAATTGTGAAGAAAGCTCGGCAGCGCCTCTACTTCCTTAGGATTTTGTGGAGATTCGGCGTGACATCCAAAACTTTGACAAACCTCTACAGATGTTTTCTCCTGCAAAGGTCTGCAAGAAAATTAATCTCAAGGTAGTATGTGGTAGCACATACGTACTTTGATAACAAATTTACTTTCAACTTTAAGACTCTGCAGATGCTGGAAATCTTGAGCAACACACACAGTAGGTCTGATGAAAGGTCTCGGCCTGAAAACACCAACTGTTTAATATATTACCTACACAGTAATATAGTGATCAGCATAAGGCCATTACAGCACCAGCAACCCGGGTTCAGTTCCCACTGCTGCCTATAAGGACTTTGTACCTCCTTTCCGTGACCGTGTGAGATTCCTCCTGGTTCTCTGGTTTCCTTCCAAAGGCATATGGGGTTAGTAGGTTAATTACTCACATGGGTATAAATGGGCAGCACAGGCATGTTGGGCCGAAGGGCGGGTTACCATTCTGTATCTCTAATTTAAAAATAAATATAACACTTCCCTTCGTAGATGCTAGATGACGTGCAAGTACAATTATGAAGAAAGTAGAGCAGCCCTTCTACTTCTTCAGGAGTTTACAAAGACTCGTCACGATATCTAAAACTCTGACAAACTTGTACAGATGTGTAGTGCAGAGTATGCTTACTGGTATGGAAACACCAATGCCCTTGACTGGAAAATCCTACAAAAGGTAGTGGATATGGCCCAGGCCACCACGGGTAAATCCCCCCCAACCACTGAGCTCATCACTGTCACAGGAAAGCAGCATCCACCATCAGGGACCCCCCACCACCTGGAACATGCTCTCTTCTTGCTGCTGCCATCAGGTAGAAGGTATAAGGGTACCTCAGGTTCAGGAACAGTTATTACCCCTCAACCATCAGGCTCTTGAACCAAAGGGATAAATAACTTTACTCAACTTCACTCGCCCCCATCATTGAAATTTTCCCAAAACCTGTGGACTCACTTTCAAGGACTCTTCATCTCATGGTCTCAATATTTATTTATTATTATTTATTTCATTTTGTATTTGTACAGCTTGTTGTCTTCTACCATCTGGTTGAACGCCCAAGTGGGTGAAGTCTTTCATTCATCCCATTATGGTTATTATTCTACAGATTTATTGAGTATGCTTGCAGGAAAATGAATCTCAGGGTTGTATATGGTGACATAGATGTGCTTTGATAATTGATATACTTCGAACTTTAGGACATCCAGAAACTGAAAAAGTATCAGAAAGGACAATGAGACAGTGAGATCTAACACTCCCTGTGCACAGATCCCTGAACGCAAAAGGAAGACGCCGTTCATGGAATTCCAGAGATGCTCTTCTGCACACCACCGTGGTAACACGTGGTTATTTGAGTTACGGTTGCCTTCCTGTCAGCTTGAACCAGACTGGCCGTTCACCTCTGACCTCTCTCATTAAGAAGGTGTCCTTGCCCACTGACCTGCCACTCACGGGATTTTTTTTGTTTCTCGCTCCATTCTCTGTACACTCTCCAGACTGCTCAGGAGATCAACAGTTTCTGCGATACTCATTCTCCCCTGTCTGGTACCAACAATCATTCCACGGTCACTTAGATCAGACTTCCTCCCCATTCTGACGTTTAGTGTGAACAACTGAACCTCTTGACCATGCCTGCATGCTTTTATGCATTGAGTTGCTGCCACATGATTGGCTGATTAAATATTTGCATTAACAGGCGGGTGTATCTAATGAAGTGACTCATGAGTGTGCATGCAAATAAAGGGAAAAAGTCCCTTCCTAACATACTGCAAGTTCCACATTTCTTTAACTACCTGCAGTGCAAGTAGTGTGCTTGAGCCAGAATTCTGGGAAAGGTCATCTCTTTCTCGTGGTTGACAGAATTCCAGACGGAGATGAGAGGGTGTACAAGAGTGAGATATATCAGCTAGTTGAGTGGTGTCGCAGCAACAACCTTGCACACAACGTCAGTAAGACCAGAGAATTGACTGTGGACTTCAGAAAGGGTAAGAACACACACCAGTCCTCATAGAGGGATCAGAAGTGGAGAGAGTGAGCAATTTCAAGTTCCTGGGTGTCAATATCTCTGAGGATCTAAGCTGGTCCCAACATATCGATGCGGCTACAAAAAAAGACACGACAGCAGCTATAGTTCATTCGGAGTTTGAGAAGATTTGATAGGTCTCCAAAAACTCTCGATAAGTTTCTACAGGTGTAGGTGAACAGCATTCTAACTGGCTGCATCGCCGTCTGGTATGGGGTGGGAGGGGGGTGTTGCTAAAGTGCAGGACCAAAGTAAGCTGCAAAGAGTTGTAAACTCAATCGGCTCCTTCATGGGTACTAGCCTCTGTAGTATCCAAGTCGTGTTCAAGGATCGGTGGCTCAAAAAAGCGGCGTCCATCATTAAACAATAGACAATAGGTGCAGGAGTAGGCCATTCGGCCCTTTGAACCAGCTCTGCCATTCAATGTGATCATGGCTGATCTTCCACAATCAGTAACCCGTTCCTGCCTTCTCCCCATATCCCTTGACTCTGCTATCTTTAAGAGCTCTATCTAACTCTTTCTTGAAAGCATCCAGAGAATTGGCCTCCACTGCCTTCTGAGGCAGAGCATTCAACTCTCTGGGTGAAAAAGTTTTTCTGCATCTTTGTTCTAAATGGCCTACCCCTTATTCTTAAACTGTGGCCTCTGGTTTTGGACTCCCCCAACACTGGGAACATGTTTCCTGCCTCTAGTGTGTCCAATCCCTAAATAATCTTAAATGTTTCAATCAGATCTCCTCTCATCCTTCTAAATTCCAGAGTATACAAGCCCAGTCGCTCCAATCTTTCAACATAAAGACTTCCAGCACCCAGGACATCCTTCAGGAAGGAGGCACAGAAGCCTGAAGACACACACTCAACAATTCAGGGACAGTTTCTTCCCCTCTGCCATCCAATTTCTGATAGACATTGAACCCATGAACACAACCTCACTACTTTTTTATTTCTATTTTTGCACGACTTATTTAACTATTTAGTGTAATTCACCGTTTTTTTCTATTATTATGTTTTGCATTGTACTGCTGCTGCCAAGACAACAAACTTCACAACATGTGCCGGTGATCTTAAACCTGATTCTGATTTCTCAATATGGTCGCTATCATGACTGGGCTGTCTTTTGAAGATTATTGCTTTTCACTGCATCAGTGTTTGAGAAGAGAAACAGTGCCTCGAGTTCTTTCTATGCCTCAATATTAAAGCTGATGACAAAGATGTCAGAACCCTAGGAAGACTCGAGAGAAGTTGAAACAAGCAGGCACAGAAGGAACAACAATTTCATTATTAAACTTGGCCGTGACTCTCTGAGTCTGCTCGGGGTGAAACCTATCACAGCAAAAGACCAGGTATCCTGCATGAGGAATTAGAGAAATGGTGACTGGACAGTATACCGAGGAGTAACATGCTGGTGTAGCAGTTAGCACAAGGCTTTACAGCACCTGAGCAGCATATGGGGATTAACCAAGTACAGGTTCCACACCAGTGTGAAGCTGTTCCAGAGCAGTGTTCTGTCCACAGTCTTGTACACGTCAGTATGCTGGTGCATGACAGAGAACGACCTTGCCAGGCTGCCGTCATGCCACACATGGGTCTCCAGAAGACTCTTCGTATTCTTTGGCCAAGAAAGATCTCCAACCACACCCTACTCCTTTAGTCTCATCGAGAGAACAGGGCCACAATCATCACGAGGAAGTGATGGAGATGGATTGGACACGTGATGAGAAGAGAGACCCGCTCCATCATCAAGTCAGCATTTCATTGGACCCATGAAGGGCAGAGGAGGCACAAGAGACCAAAGGCAACTTGCCTCCGTTCTGTCAAGGCAGAAATGAGGACCCTGAACTGCACCTGGGGCACAATACAGAAGATGGCCAAGGACAGACAGAGATGGAGGACCTTCATTGCTGTTCTAAATGCCAGTGGCGTACCAAACAGTAACTACTACTACTACTTTACAGTACTAGCTATCACCGATTTTTAAATGGCTTCTATTGTGTTTCTTAGTTTCAGGGCTGCCTGTAACAAGACAAAAAATCTCAAGGTTGTATGAAGTATACATACTTTGATAATAAATGGACTTGGAATTTTGATCGGGGTTCAATTCCTACCACTGTCTGTAAGGAGTCTGTAAGTTCTGCCAGTGACCGCATGGGTTTCCTCTGGGTGTTCCTGTTTCCACCCGCGTTGCAAAGAGTTGTTTGGGACATTAAGTTGTGGGCTTCGGGACCGGAGACGAGGGTCAGGCAGGCTCAGCTCGCTGCCGTGTAATGTTCACTACACCAAGGCTGAGGCTATGAGCCTACTCTGGGCTTCATGCCTGCGAGCCTTGCGATGATTTGCCCCGCTGTGCGATGAACTCAGGCTGAGGCTGTGGGCCTGCTCCAGGCTTCGTGATGATTTGCCCCGCTGTGCAATGAACTCAGGCTGAGGCTGTGGGCCTGCTCCAGGCTTCGTGATGATTTGCCCCGCTATACGATGAACTCAGGCTGAGGCTGTGGGCCTGCTCCAGGCTTCGTGATGATTTGCCCCGCTGTGCAATGAACTCAGGCTGTGGGCCTGCTCCAGGCTTCGTGATGATTTGCCCCGCTGTGCAATGAACTCAGGCTGTGGGCCTGCTCCAGGTTTCATGCCTGCGAGCTTCAAGACGATTTTCCCCACTGTGTGATGAAATGACGCTGAGACTGTGGGCCTACTCTAGCTTCCCCAGGCTTCGTGCCTGTAGGCTCATTTCTATTTCGATTGCTGCTGCTTGCATGATTTGTGTTTTTTTCCCCTTCTCTCTGTGCATTGGGTGTCGGTCTTTTTTAAAGATTGGGTCCTTTCGGGTTTCTTGTTTGGTAGGTGCCTGTACGGAGACGAAACGCAAGACTGTATAATTTATACATACTTTGATAATAAATGTATTTTGAACTTTGGTGCCACTAGTGGGCTGCCCCTATCCTAGTGGACAATCCTTGGTCCGTGCAGTTCACTGACTCAAACAACACATTTCTCTGTTTGTGTTGATGCATGAGACAAATAAAGCTTTCTTCAACAAGCCAGTGAAGCAACGTTGAAGTTCTCTTCCAAGCCAGCAACCTCAGCACCTACTCTCAGCTTGTACATTGGACTGGTTATGTCCTCCGTGAGCCCACAGTCCTGAACACACACTCTTGGGAAGGATGCCGGACAGAAAAGATTCAAGGAAGATCTCAAAGCCGCTTTGAAGGAATGCAATGGCCCCTCCCACCACCCCGACTCCTGCCAGTCTCTGGGCCACCGCTTCTCAAAGTGGTGGAGGAATATTCATTATGGGATTGGGAGGTGCGAGGCTTGTACACTGGTTACACACAGAGGCCCTGTGGGAGGGGGCAGAGGGAGCACAGCCACTCACAAACTACCGGGTCGGTGTTGCTGTCAGGCAGGAGGTGCAGGAGGGTGAAGACCCACAATTCAGGGTTCAATGACAGCTTCTTCCCCACCTCCATCAGATTCTTACACCATAAGCTATGTGAACAGAATTAGGCCATTCAGCCCATTGCATCTGTTTGGCCATTCAATAATGGCTGAATGTTTTTCCTAAATCCTGTTCTGACCAGCCAGTAACCTTCAACCCCCTCAACAATCAAAAACCTATCAATCTTTGCCTTAACTACACCAAATAACGTGGTTTCCATGGCACCCCCACCCCCCCACACCAAGGCAGTGGACTCCACAGATTCGTCAGCATCCAACAAAAGAGATTTCTCCTTGATCCTTTATTCTGAGGCTGTGCCCTCAGATCAGAGACACTCAAAGTTCATTTCTTATCAAAGTATATGTAAGTTACAGAACCTTGAGATTTGCCTGCTTACAGGCAGCCACAAAACAAGAAACCCAAAAGAACTCGATTAAAAAAAAGAGCAACACCGAATGTGCAGGGAGAAAAGAAAGCACAGATCGTGCAAACTATAGAAGCAAGCAACAGCATTCAGAGCGAAAGTGACTTGAAGCCTGGCGCAGGCCCATCACCTCAGCCTCTGTTCATCACACAGTGGGGCAAATCATCGCGGAGGAGCTGGAACAGGACACAACCTCAGCGCCACAGACAGCAAAGTAAATGTCATGGAAGAGCAAGCAGAGATGGGCTGGCCCTCGGCTCCGGTCCCAACACCCTGCTTTTTCAGTCCATCTGGCCTGGCATTTAAATTGTCCAACCGCCAGCACATCCCCGGCTCTAGGACCCAGTACTTGGACGCATCGATACACTTCGGGCCCGGATCCTGCTCCTGGAAACATCCTCTCCATGTCCACTCTATCCAGGCCTTTCAGCCTAATGTAAGTTCCCATAGATCCCTCTTCTCATCCTTCTGAACTGGATCCGGGGCGGCACAGTTCAATTCCCACCAGTGTCTGAAGGGTCGTGTTCTCCCCATGACCACATCGGTATTCTCCATGCGCTCCAGTTTCCTCCCTCATTCGAAGGATGTACAGGTTGCTAGGTTAATTGATCACATGGGTGTAACAGGCAATGACGGATCATTGGGACTGTTACCACAGCGTGTCACCAGAATGCAAATGGAACCTATAAAATGCAGGCGAAAATTTTGGATGAACTGGTTATACTTGCTGAGAAACCTGTGTGTGATGTGCACGGAGAATGCAATTTTAACATCGTCAGCACTACAGGTGCCCAGCTATGTGAAGGTAGGAAGGAGTCTCTTCAGCCCATCAAGGCTATCAGACAACTTTAAAAATAAAGCCTGAGACCAGACTTCAAGTGGTGAATCTATTACTTTAGCATGATACGGGGAGTCCAGATGTGTGGAACTCTGAGCTATAGAACATCAGCTTGTGTTTATCTCTAGTAGCACCCAACTGAATGAAACCTTTGGATGTCAAAGAGTTGACAGTTCCTAGAATCTCTTCTCATGACTTATCGCACCTCTGCCTAGCCCTGTCTTCTTTATGCAGGAGTGATATTAGTGCCCAGCACAATGATCTTAGTTATGTAGATTTGCAACTTAATTGGAAAACACAGGATGTTCACAAGGTCACAAAAGTTCAGCAACGCTCAGCTCTTTTAACGCTATATTTGAAATTGTCTTCCTCAAGCCTCTACATAGAAAACTACAGCCTTGAAACAAGTGATTCTGCAGGTGCTGGAAACAGACGTACACAAGATGCTGAAGGATGTCTCAGCCTGAAACATCAACTGCTTGCTCGTCTCCAGTATGCCACCTGACGTGCTGATTTCCACTGGCATTTTGTGCGTGTGTGGCTTCAAAACAAGGGTGTGCACACTGTTCCGGTCTCACTGCAAGCAACTTGGTGCAGATACCATATAGAGATAAAATGGCATGTTGATTTTCTGTTCCACATGCCTCATTTACACACAAGTGCACTATATAGCCCCTATCCCTGAGTGGCATGCCCTGTAAATTGATGGTGCATGAGCGCTGTCGGCAAGAACAAGCAGTTCTCAGCAGTCTGCAGATGAACATACACACCTGTAAAGGGGGTTTCTTCTTTTTGTTAACTAGCAGGAATGCTAATTTACTGATAACGAGAATGGTATTCCTTTGTAAACCAAATGGGGATTAATGTTCTTTCTTCTGAGTCTGTAAGCTTTTGTTGACGGGCTTTTGGGCAGATCGGCGCGAGGGGGTCGAGAGAGAGGACGCAATGCTGTAAGCTGGGCAAGGATCGGACCCCAAAGGGGGGTCCGAGGCCGGGAGGTACTCCGAGGAGGGGGGATGAAGCTAGATGTGCTTGGTTGACCACTCGGAGGGTCCTGAGCTGCGAGTCGAGGAGTTCGGAGGGGATCGAATGGTGGCCAGAAGACTTCAGTAATTGAGCTCCAACGGTTGTGCACGAAGTGGTTTGGACTTTGATAAGTTTGGCGCCTTTTCTTTATTTTTTTCTTCATATATACTGTATCGTTATTAATCACTTAGTTATAGTAACCTTTATAAATTGTACTCATTTAATCGCATATGGTGTACTGTCTGTTTTTGGGCGAGGCGGGGACATCACACAGCATCCACACCAGCTGATTACCCAGTTTGGCGGGGCCGAAGGCTGCTCCCCCTAGACGAAACGAGCTGAGCGAGCCTGAGGCGACCCAGGGGGTTACACACGCAATCCAGCTTGTCTTCCACCGAGCGTACACTGCCGGGCAGCAGCGATGGGAGGAGCCAGTACCCAATTCAACATGGACGTCTCCAGCCTCTTCCCTTCTGGACTGCTGCAACAGGCAAACCTGATCAGAACATAAGAAATAGGAGCAGGAGTAGGCTATCCTGCCCGTCGACCATTCTCCGCCATTCAATAAGATCATGGCTGATCTGACCATGGACTCAACTCCACCTATCTGCCTTTTCCCCAATAACCCTTAATTCCCCTACTATACAAAAATCTATCCAACCTTGTCTAAGTATATTTACTGCTTCATTGGGTAGAGAATTCCATAGATTCACCACTCTTTGGAAAAAGCAGTTCCTCCTTGTCTCCATCCTAAATTTACTTCCTGAATCTCGAGGCCTAGTTTTCATTACATCCGAGGCCTTACTGCCCCGCTGTTGGTCTCGACAATATTCCAGTGAACTGGTAATGTAAAATACTGCAAACCAACGTCTCACAAGGTCTTGTGGTTCTAAGAAAAATGTCCATGACAATCACTCGTTGTTAGATTGCGCACCACCTTCACGCACCAACTCCAATGCCCTTCTGGAGCGGGCAGCCACATGGTCCGCACCAAGTCCAGCTCCTCCGCCAACGAGCAACTCACTGATAGGGTAGACCTTCAGTTCTTGAAACCGTTAATGCCCAGCATGCTCTTGCAATATAAAAAGACACTTAGAAAAAGACAAAAGCACCTTCGGCTGACCCTAGAGAGACCATTGCGTTCGGGCACCATCTTACTGGAAGCAAGATCATGTGATCAACTCCTGCACTTCTTTATGTTTTGGTTGAGACATAATCTGAGGTTCTACTTGCCCTGTTAGGGAGAAAATAACCCCCTTCCTCACCCCCCCTTTGCAATTGCATCCTTGACCTCCTGACCGACAGGCTTCAATCAGATAGGCAGCAACGTCTCTGCCACGATTATTCTCAGTACTGGCACTCCACAGGGCGGTGTCCTCAGCCCTCCCCCCCACTCTACTCCCTGTACTCGCACGATAGTATGGTCAGATTCCATCTACAGGTTTTCAGATGCCCACACTGTCGTGGAGCATATCTCAGGTAATGAAGAGTTGGAGATAGAGACAACACCATTCCCTCACTGTCAGCCAAACAAAAGAGTGAGTCACTGACATTAGGATGTGGGGGTGGGGGGTGCAAACCGTACTGTTTACATTAATGATACTGAGATTGAGAGGCTTAGAAGTCCTCAAGTTCACAGTCTGAACTGGTGTCACAGGTAGATAGGGTCGTAAAGAAAGGTTTTGGCATGTTAGCCTTCATAAATCAAACTACTGAATACAGGAGATGGTTGAAGTTATAACAAATGTGAGGCCTAATTTGCAGTATTGTGTGCAGTTCTGGTCACCACCCTATAGGAAAGATGTAAATAAGGTTGAAAGAGAACAGAGAAAATTCACAAGGAGGTTGCCGGGTCTGACGGACCTGAGTTATAAAAGGTTGAATAGGTTAGGACTTTATTCTTTGGAACGTAGAAGGTTGGGAGATTTGATAGAGGTATACAAAATTATGAGGGGTATAGATAGGGTAAATGAAAGCAGGCTTTTTGCACTGAGGCTGGGTGCGACCACAACTAGAGAGTTAAGGAGAAAGGTGAAAAGTTTAAGGGGAACATGAAGGGCAACTTCTTCACACAGAGGGTCGTGAGAGTGTGGAATGAGCTACCAGCACAAGTGGTGCGTGCAAGTTTGCTTTCAACGTTTGAGCGAAGTTTGGATGACAGGGATATGGAGGACTATTGTCCGGATGCCGGTCAATGGGAGGAGGCAGTTTAAATGTTTCAGCACGGATTAGATAAGCCAAAGTGCCTATTTCTGTGCTGTACTTTTCTATGACTTTATAACATCACCAATATTATATTGCAGCCAAACCACATCACCACTACAGCAAAGAAAGCTGCCAGCATCTCCAGTTTCTCAGGAAGTTAAAGAACTTTGTCTTGGGTCCCTTTGTTCCTCACCAACTTTCAATCAATACATCATAGAAAGCATCCAGTCTGGATGCATTACGGCTTCGTATAGGAACAGCAGTGCCCAAGACTGTAAGAAACAACAGAGAGTTGTTCAAACTTCAAAGTACATTTATTATCGAAGTATGTACAGTGCCTATAGATAGTGTTCATTACCCCCTTGAAAGTTTTCAGGTTTTAATGTTTTACGTTGAATCACAATGGATTTAATTTGGCTTTTTGACACTGATCCACAGAAAAAGACTTTCATGTCAAAGTGAAAACTGATCTCTACAAAGTGGTCTCAATTAATTACAAATATAAAACACAAAAAAATTGATTTCATATGTATTCACCCCCACCCCCACTTTTAATATGACACACCAAATCATCCCTGGTGTGGCCAATAGGTTTTAGAAGTCATGTAATTAGTTAAATGGAGTTCTCTTTTTGGAGATCTGTGTGGAGTCAAGGTGTTTCAACTGACTGCAGTAAAAATACACCTGCACCTGGAAGGTCCAACTGCTGGTGAGTCAGTATCCTGGCAAAATCTACGCCACGAAGACAAAAGAACACTCCAAAAGGTGACAAAAGATGATTGAAAAGCACAAGTCAGAAGGATACAAGAAAATTTCCAAGTCACTCCCTCGGAGTACAATTAAGCCAATTATCAAGAAATGGAAAGAATATGGCACAGCTTTAGATCTGCCTAAAGCAGGCCTTCCTCAAAAACTGAGTGACCGTGCAAGAAGGGGACTAGTGAGAGAGGCCACCAAGAGACCTGTGACAACTCTGGAGGAGTTACAAGCTTCAGTGGCTGAGACGGGAGAGACTGCACGTACAACAGCTGTTGCCTGAGTGCTTCACCAGTCACAGCTTTATGGGAGAGTGGCAAAGAGAAAGCCACTGTTGACAAAAATACTCACATAAAATCTCAGCTAGAGTTTGCCAAAAGGGATGTGGGAAACTCTGAAGTTAGCTGGAAAAAGGTTCTATGGTCTGATGAAACCAAAATTGAGCTTATTGGCATAAGCCAAACACATCAAAAACACACCATCTCTACCATGAAGCATGGTGGTGGCTGCATCATGCTGTGGGGATGCTTCACTGCAAAAGGCCCTGGTCAGCTTGTGAGGGTAGAGGGTCAAATGAATGCAGAAAAATACAGGAAATCCTGGAGGAAAGCCCAATGCAGTTTGCAAGAGAACTGCAACTTGGGAGGAAATTTGTTTTCCAGCAAGACAAGGATTCCAAGCATAAAGCCAAAGCCACACAGCAATAGCTTAAAAATAACAACGTTAATGTCCTGGAGAGGCCAAGTCAGAGTCCAGACCTCAATCCAATTGAGAATTTGTGGCTGGACTTGAAAAGGGCTGTTCACCCATGATCCCTATGCAATCTGACAGACCTTGAGCAGTTTTGTAAAGAAGAATGGTGAAAAATTGCAGTGTTCAGATGTACAAAACTGATAGAGACCCGTCCACACAGACTCAAGGCTTAATTACTGCCAAAGGTGCATCTACTAAATACTAACTTGAAGGGAGTGATTGCTTATGCAATCAATTATTTTGTGTTTTATATTTGTAATTAATTTAGATCACTTTGCAGAGATCTGTTTTCACTTTGACAAAAAGAGTCTTTTTCTGTTAATCAGTGTTAAAAAAGCCAAATTAAATCCACTCTGATTCCATATCATAAAACACTAAAACATAAAAACGTCCAGTGTGGGTGAATACCTTTTATAGGCACTGTATACTACAAACCCCATTTCCAGGAAAGTTAGGGTATTTTCCAAAATGCAATAAAAGCAAAAATCTGTGATATGTTCATTCATGTGAACCCTTATTTAACTGACAAAAGTACAAAGAAAAGATTTTCAATAGTTTTACTGACCAACTTAATTGTATTTTGTAAATATACACAAATTTAGAATTTGATGGCTGCAACACACTCAACAAAAGTTGGGACAGAGGCATGTTTACCATTGTGTTACATCACCTTTCCTTTTAATAACACTTTTTAACCATTTTGGAACTGAAGATACTAATTGTAGTAGATTTGCAATTGGAAATTTTGTCCATTCTTGCTTGATATAAGACTTCAGCTGCTCAACAGTCCGTGGTCTCCGTTGACTGATTCTCCTCTTCATGATGCGCCATACATTTTCAATAGGAGATAGATCTGGACTAGCAGCAGGCCATTCAAGCACACGCACTCTGTGTCTACAAAGCCACGCTGTTGTAGCCCATGCAGAATGTGGTCTGGCATTGTCCTGCTGAAATAAGCATGGACGTCCTGGGAAGAGACGTCACCTCGATGGGAACATATGTCTCTCTAAAATCCTAATATACGCTTCAGAGTCAATGGTACCTTCACATACATGCAACTCACCCATGCCATGGGGACTGATGCACCCCCATACCATCACAGAAGCTGGCTTTTGCACCTTTCGCTGATAACAATCAGAATGGTCGTTTTCATCTTTGGCACGGAGAACTCGATGCCCGTTTTTTCCGAAAACTAGCTGAAATGTGGACTCATCTGACCACAGCACACGGTTCCATAGTCTTTCGGTCCATCTGAGATGAGCTCGGGCCCAGAGAACTCGCCAGCGTTTCTGCATAGAGTTGATGTATGGCCTCCTCCTTGTGTAATACAGTTTCAAGTTGTATTGCTGGATGCAGTGACGGACTGTGTTAAGTGACAATGGTTTTCTGAAGTACTCCCAAGCCCAGGTGGCTATAATTGTCACAGTAGAATGATGGTCTCTTAGGCAGTGCTGCCTGAGGGCTCAAAGATCACGCGCATTCAACAGCAGTTTCCGACCTTGCCCTTTACGCACTGAGATGTCTCTGAATTCTCTGAATCTTTTCACAATATTATGTACTGTAGATGTTGAAAGACCTAAATTCTCTGCAATCCTGCATTGGGAAATATTCCTTTTGAACTGACTAACAATTCTCTGACGAATTTTGGCACAAAGGGTGAGCCACGACCCATCCTTGCTTGCAAAGACTGAGCCTTTGATGGACGCTACTTTTATACCCAGTCATGATACCTCACCTGCTACCAATTAGCCTGCTTAATGTGGAGTCTTCCAAACCGGTGTTACTTGGATATTCTGTGCACTTTTCAATCTTATTTTAACTCTGTCCCAATTTTTGTTGAGTGTGTTGCAGCCATCAAATTCTAAATTTGTGTATATTTACAAAATACAATTAAGTTGGTCAGTAAAATTATTGAAAATCTTTTCTTTGTACTTTTGTCAGTTAAATAAGGGTTCACATGAATTAACATATCACAGATTTTTGATTTTATTGCATTTTGGAAAATATCCCAACTTTTCTGGAAATGGGGTTTGTATACACAACCTTGAGAATTTGTCTCCTTACAGGCAGCCACAAAATAAAAAAAGCACAGCAGAACGTATTTTTAAAAAGACCCAATGTGCAGGGAAAAAAAGCAAATCAAGTGAACAATACAAGTAAGCAATCAATATTTAGAAGTGAAACTCTCAGCCATGAAGTGGGTCATCACTGAAGCCGATTCAGGAGCCCGTTAGTTGCAGGCCACAGCCTCAGGTCAGCACAGAGGTGAGTAAACCTCGAGGAGCAGTGAACTGAACTGGCCCATCAATTGTGGACACGGTTCAGCATATCACAGAAACCAGCCTCTGTCTACACTTCTCACTGCCCTGGTAAAGCATCCAAAATAATCAAAGACCCCAGCCACCCTGAACATTCTCTCTTCCCCTGCTTTTCTTCTTTCATTGTGTCAGTAGCTTCCTCTCTGTTTTCACTACTGTCAGTCATGCAAGTTCCAGGTGAAGACTCAGGAATAACTTCACACTCAGATGTAGGAGGAACCTTCATTGTTATTTCTGCAACAATTTTGTTTGACCTGTCAGGGTTGTTAGCCCTGAGCTGAACCCCCAAACCTGGAGGACCGGTAGACCACTCTTAGTCTGACCTCTACCCTTTGACCTGTTTGGCATGGATGACCCTACCAAGAGCCAAAGCATAAGATCCCGACTCCAGCCTATGTCACTCACTGGGTCATTGAGGCACACATTCCTCCAAATGCATGACAAGGTTGTGGTCCTCTTGGAGGACAGCTTCTATCCTGCTGTGTAAAACTATCGAGCAGTTTTGTTTGGTATGATTGAGATAGTCTTATACCCTGACCATCTATCTCATTATAGCCTTCCACCTTACTGTCTAACCACACTGCACTCTCTCAGTAACTAGAACTTTATTTGCGTTCTGTAATTGCTTGCCTTTGTACTAACTCACTACGTCGTTGTAATGAAATAAGCTGAACGGACAGCCTGCAGAAAAAAGGTATTCACTATACCTCAGTACACAGTGAACAAAATTTACCAATTTTACCATACTACTGCAGAGAGTTGTAAACATCAGCTCCATCGTGGGCACTAGCCTCCATCATATCCAGGACATCTTCAAGGAGCGATGCCTCAAAAAAATGCAGTGTCCATCATTAAGAACCCCCATCAGCCAGGTCATGCCTTGGTCTCATTGCTACCATCAGGAAGGAGGTACAGAAACCTGAAGACACACACTCAATAATTCAGGAACAGCTTCTTCCCCTCTGCCATACAATTTCGAAATGGACATTAAGTCCTTGAACACTACCTCACAATTTTTGCAATTCACTGTGTTATTTCTTTATTATCATGTATTGCGCTGTACTGCGGCCACAAAGCTAACAAATTTCACAACAGATGTCCGTGATACTAAACCTGATTCTGATCACTGGAAGAATCTGAAGAATGCTGATTGCACAGCCTCCGTTGCCCTGGTCAATGCTGTCAGCAGGAGATGACTGTGCATAAACCATGTGCCAAATTTTGAGCATCATTGCATGAACTACGCTTCCAAACAAAGTAGTGTTTGACTATGCAAAATTTACTCAATGGCCACTTTATTGGGTACAACTGTACACCTGTTCATTAATGCAAATATCTAATCAGCAACTCAATGCATAAAAGCATTCAGACATACTCAAGAGTGTCAGTTGTTGCTCAGACCAACCATCTGAATGGGGAAAAATTGAGATCTGAATGACTTTGACCACAGAATGATTGCTGGTGCCAGATGGGATGGTTTGAGTATCTCAGAAACTGCTGACCTCCTGGGATTTTCACACACAACAGTTTCTTGAGTTTATAGAGAATGGAGCAAGAAGCAAAAACATCCTGTGAGTGGCAGTTCTGTGGACAAAAACACCTTGCGGATGAGAGAGGTCAGAGGAGAATGGCCAGGCTGGTTCAAGCTGACAGGAAGGTGACAGTAACTCAGATAACCACGTGTTACAACAGTGGTGTGTGGAAGAGCATCTCTGAACGCAATACACATCGAATCTTGAAGTGGATGGGCCACAGCAGCAGAAGACCACGAACGTAAACTGAGTAACTATATTAATAGGTACAGGAGGAATCCAATAAAGTGGCTACTCAGTAGTGTATGCTATCACAAAATTATTAAAGATTCTTAAAAAAAAATAAAAGTCCTTTTTTACAATAAAGCTCTAAATTTGAAAGCTGTGATACAGCTGCAAGCAAGTTTCTCGTTGCACCTGTGATTGTTCCACTAATAATTTATAAAATGACATTGGAATTATTGAAGTTTATAAAGTCATGCACTTGTGTTTGTGGGTTGGCACTTTACTAATCAGGGTTCAATTCCCGCCGCTGACCATCGGGAGTTTGCATGTTCTCCCCGTGACCTCGTGGCTTTCCTCTGAGCACTTCGGGTTCCTCCCTCATTCCAAAGGCTACTGGTTAGGGTTAGTGAGTTGTGGGCACACAACGTTGGCACTGGAAGCATGCCAACTCTTAGGGGCTCAGCACTGGTTTGATTTTTGACACACGATGCATTTCACTGTACGTTTCAATGTACATGTGACAAATAAAGCTAACCTATGTTTAAATATCACTTTTGCATCATGACAAATGTGTCAACTTTGACTTTGAAAATAACACCTAGAGACTTCAGCAACTTATTTTTCATATCAAGATTCTGTGTGGAATGGGCCCTTCCAGCCCAGAAATCCCCCCAATTTAACCCTACCCTAATCACGGGACGACTTACAATGACCAATTAACCTATCAAATGTACGCCTTTGGACTGTGGGAGGAAAACAGAGCACCTGGAGGAAATCCACTTGTTCACAGGGAGAGCATATAAGCTCCTTACAGACAGCAGTGGGAATCGAACCCATGTTGCCTGCACTGTAAAGCATTGTGCTAATCACTGTGCCACCAATCTCAGGTAACACAACTATAAAGGAACATGCAAATCTAGAGAAATTTCCCGTGTGCTAAATTATTAGATTCCAAGTAACTTGAAGTTTCTACTTCCCCATACCCTGAAGGCCATAACTGTAGTGTTGATGCCTCACAGCGCCAGAGACCCCGGTTCGATCCCAACATCCGGCACTATGTATGGAGTTTACTCGTTCTCCCTTGCACTGTGTGGGATCCTCCCCCCCCCCCCCCCCCACATGCAAATGGACATCCGCTGGGTTAACCGGCCACAGTAAATTGCCCAACTCATGTGTGGGTGAGAGGGTAGAATCGGGGGGGGGGGGGGGTTGATGGGAATGCAGGTGGAATAAAGGAAAAGGGAATAACATAGGATTTGGTATAAATAATTGGTAGATGGCTAGTAGTTCAAATAGGCTAAAGAGCCTCCTTCCAGGCTATCTCTATCAACAGCTTGGCAGCTGAAACTACTGTTCATAGCGGAAGAGATTTGATTTGATCCCCTGACCTCTGGTGCCGTGTGTGTGGAGTTTGCATGTTCTACTGAGGGAGTCTATGACTCATAAAGGCCAGATGTAAAAGCTGGTTATCTCCAATATGAACCTCACGGACTCATAGAAGACCCGTTGACCAATGAAACAGCTCCCTAATCCTACATTTGGGTGGCGAGGTGGAGATGCATCTCTACCAAAGGAAGTGTAAGGCGCTCCTTCCCTCCGCTAGCCTGCAGGTCACCCTTGGGCAAGGTGTAGCACCTACTTAGCCCTCCTTCCTATCAGGGCCGCATGAAGACATGGGAGCAGGTGGTGGATGGTCGTATGAGCTGCTGGTGCATATCCCAAGTCCTGGTTATGTGACCACTGACGCCAGGCAGACAATCTCTGAAGAGTATTGATAATGGCTGGGGTCACCCGTCTTGTAAAGACACCGCCCAGAAGAAGACAATGGCAAACCACTTCTGTAGAAAAATATGCCAAGAACAATTGTGGTCATGGAAAGACCATTATCATCCATGTCATACGACACGGCACATAATGATGATGACGATAAAGAATCCTACCTTAAAATGTTTCTCTCAATCCTCATTCATCCAGCCAAAGGGGTTTCCCAGTTGCATCTTCAAGTTATAGTTAGAAATTGAAAACTCAACTGGTCAGGCAGCATCTGTAGAGAGATGAACAGAGTTAATACTATGAGTGAGGCACGTTTTCTCTTAGCAGGGAAGCCTTGTAACCCTGGTGAGTAGGTCCAATGTTCTGTGGTTCCTACTTGTGACGCATAAGACCTTAGAAGTTGTTGGGGTCCAGGTCTATGAAGAGGGCAGTGGGAAGTGGGACTATTCGAAAAACATGTTACAAAGAGCTGACAGGGTGGAATCAAAGCTCTTAGTTCCTGCTGCATGATTTGGTTTTTCTAGACATGTCAGGGAATTTTAAAATATTGATGGTGGAGGGGCTTTGGCACTTTTTGTTGGCTTTTCAATTCTTGGCCATTGTTTTTTCCATTCCAGGAAGGGTACTCTCCACTGTTGCATCTGTAGAAGTTTGTGGAAGTTTTAAATGACATGCCAAATCTTTGCAAACTTCAAAGAAAATCACAAACAAGGGAAAAATCTGTAGACGCTGGAAATCTGATCAACACACATAAAATGCTGGAGGAACTCAGCAGACCAGGCTACATCTAGGAAAAGAGTACAGTTGACATTTCGGGCCGAAATCTTTCGGCAGGAACCCTCAGGGTTGTATATGGCGACATATATGTCCAACTATAATGAATTTACTTTGAATTTTGAACTTTGTCTCTACCACCTCAAAGTCCAAAGGCCACTCATTATTAAAGTAGTATATGACACCGCATACTACCCTGAGATTCATTTTCTTGCAGGCATTCACAATAGATACAAAGCAATACAATAGAATCCATGAAAAACTACCACAAAAACTGAAATGTCAACTGTTTACTCTTTTCCTAGATGACGCCTGGCCTGCTGAGTTCCTCCAGCAATTTGTGAGAGTTAACGCTAACCCGTACATCTTTGGAACGTGGTAGGGAACCGAAGCAGCGGGAGGAAAAACCACGTAGTCACAGAGAGAACTCCTTATAGACGGTGTCATTTGAACTCCAGAACTGTCATGTAGAGTGTTTCGCTAACCGCCACAGAACCGTGCCCTGGCATTGAACTATTCAGTGATCTGTCTCCCACTGTGTCCAAGGTGGCTCAAAGTATTCTCCCAATTGATCATAACAATTCCAACCGGCATGCCAACTCTGAACTGAGGGTGTCCTGCTCTGTCATAGAACACCATTCCCTTTCAACCTTCAATACATCCCACCCCCCCAGGACTGGGTCCACCATTTCTCATTCTTTTGGGATTCATATCATGCTGTTAAGTGTTGTGAGACTCACGGGTAAAGCCCTCCCAACCACTGAGCACATCTACACAAAACACTGTCACAGGAAAGCAGCATCCATCATCAGGGACCCCACCACCCAGGACGTGCTCTCTCCTCACTGCCGCCATCAGGAAGAAGGTGCAGGAGCCTCTGGACTCGCACCACCAGGATCAGGAACAGTTACTACCCCTCGACCATCAGGCTCTTGAACCAGAGGAGATCAGCTCACTTGCCCCATTATTGAAATGTTTCCACAACCAATGGACTCACTTTCAAGGACTCTCCATTGCACGTTCTCAATACATTGTTCATTTATTATTATTATTATTATTATTTATTTCTTTTTGTATTTGCACAGGTTGTTGTCTTCTGCACTCTGGTTGAACTCCCTAATCGGGCGGTCTTTCATTGATTCTGTTATGGTTATTATTTGTTAGATATATTGAGTATGCCCACAAGGAAATGATCTCAGGGTTGTGCATGGTGGTATATATGTCCAACTATAATACATTTACTTTGAACTTTGCCTCCACCACCTCAAAGTGCAAAGACCACTTATTATCAAAGTATGTATATGTCACCATGTACTACCCTGAGATTCATTTTCTTGCAGGCATTCACAGAAATACAACAGAATCAATGAAAAACTACATACAAAGACTGATAAACAACCAATGTGCAAAAGAAGACAAACTGAGCAAATTAATAATAAGTAATGAAATAATACTGAGAACATGACTTGTAGTGTCTTTGAAAGTGAGTCCATATGTTGTGGCATCAGTTCAGAGTTGAGGTGAGTGAAGTTATCCACACTGGTTTGTCAGCCTGATGGCTGAGGGGTAATAACTGTCCCTGAACCTGGCAGTGTGCGATCTGAGGCTCCTGTCCCTCCTTCCTGATGGCAGTAGCGAGGTTAGACCATGGTGGAGGTTGTTACGTTCCAGATTTAGAATGAAGAAAGTTCTTTCCCATGTAACCCCTCTCAATAATTTATCTCCTGCCTTACAGTTCTAGACTGTTCTAAGATGTTGAAAAGGTTCTACCCTAACTGTGCTTCTCTCTTTCATGTCCCTCCTCTGCTCCAAGGAAGACCCATCCTGTGTTGTCTTCCTCCACGTCAGTAGTAGTCCATCCCAGGCAGTGTCCTGGTGAATGTCCTCTGCATACTCTCCAGCTCGATCACATCCTTCCTGTAGAATGGTGGCCAGAACTGCACGTAGTACTCCGGCTGGAACCCAACTGACATATTACGAAGTTGTTCCATATCCTTCCTGTTCTTCTGCGATGCCTCAGTAAAGGGCCTTTATCATACATGACAGCTGCAGGATCTTCAGCCCTTTGAGTCCATACTGACCACAAAATGACTGATCCCATTTTGTTCACCCGGTATTCCCATTCAGATTTGAGATCCCCAGCCCTTAAACATGGACTCTTAAGGTTTGTAGACCCCCCTCAGTGGAATGTGCAAACTCTACAATAACAGACCAAAGGCAGCACAAGACTGGTTCTTTTACTTCTTCTTCTTTTAAATATGATTCTGCTGCTCCTGGAACCTGTGATTTACATTCCGATTGTGTGTTTGAGGGCCGATTGTGTGAACTGGCTCTTTGCTGTCTCTGAGGGAGTTCAGAGAGGTTCCGAGCGGAGTGCACGGTCCGGAGGGTCCATTTGTCGCTGTCTCTGAGGGAGTTCAGAGAGGTTCCGAGCAGAATGCATGGCCCGGAGGCTCCATTTCTCGCTGATCTTCTTGATTAAAGCATGGAGAAAGATTGAAATCAATGAGGACAAAAGCAGAAGAGAATCGTGTGTTCAGCACCGTCTGCCTGTGTTTTACCAGTCTCCCTCTTTCCCTCTTGCTCGCTGTTGCTGGAGGCAGGTGCCTGTGTGTGACCAATATCTCTCTCTCTCTCTCCCCCTCCCTCCCTTTCCTTCTCTCCCCCCACCCCGCTGCTCCCGGAGGAATGTCCCAGTGTTTGAACTAGTCTCTCTTTCCCTCCCGCTCGCTGCTGCCAGAGGAAGGTGCTGGAATATTGGGTCTTAGGCAAGGTTTAATCGATGTGGTGTGTAGATTGGACTCTGTGGTTCACACGATGATGAGTTTCTAATTTCTGATTGCTTTGTTGCTGTCTTGTGAGATTTTAATCAGGGCGGACTGGCTTTGCAGCCTGCGGTCAATAAATGCACTAAATTGAACAGAATGGAACTAAACTGAACAGTCCCGGGCTGTTTTGGTGACTCTGTGGTTTGATGTTTTATATTCTGAGTTTTTCACTTGTTTGCACAATTTGTTCTTTCTTTGCGCTTTGGGCGTTTGATGTTCTCTTTGAACGGTGTTTCTTTGTTTCGTGACTGTCTGTGGGGATGACGAATCCCAGGGTTCTGTTCTGCAGACAACATACAACCCATTTCTCTGCCACTGTGACCAGCAGCTTTACCCAGCTGTGCCACTGACAGAGGCAGAGTGGAAACAGGTCACCGCCCACTTACACCAATCCTACATTATTCTCCCCACATTCTCGTCAACTCCCCCAGTTTCTAACCCTCACCCACACACCGAGGGCAACTGACAGTGGCCAATCAACCCACCGACCCTGCACTCGTTGGGATGAGGGAGGAAGCTGGAGTGCACAGCTGAGGGGAGGGGGGAATCCCCGTGTTCTCAGGGAGAACATGTGAATGAGCGACAAATTGTGGGGGTAGACATAGGGAAGGACACACAAAGTCAAAGGTCAGATCGAACCCACGACTCTGGAGCTGTATGGCAGCAGCTTACCCACTATGCTACTGTTTCATCCCCGTGAAGGCAAGTACTCTGTACACTTCTTATCTTTAGTACTAGTGTTACGAATGTGCCCCAACTCTGAGGGGCCGAAGGGTACGAAGTAGCCCCCTCCTTTTTGAGAATCGCAAGATCACTATTGAGTCAGTTCAGGAGACCCAGGAAATGAGAGAAAGACATCCAGAATCCACAAAGAGTTTGGAATGTGTCCTGGCTTCCGAAAGGTGGAACCATTGATACCGGCTATTGTCTCTTGGAGATGGAATTGTGTATTGAATCCTGTATGATGCATCGAAGCCCCCAGGCGATGAACCGAGGGAGGGGGGGTTGGTGGAGGGATTGCATCATCTCAACCTGATTGACATCTGAGACCCTGTGAGTCAGGATAAAAGAGGGTCTGTGGGAACAGCCCCTCAGACGCACCAGAAGAAACACTAGAACTCCTGTAACAGCGTAATAGCGAAAGCCGGTGGCAACAGCCCACGTGCATCTCTTTCCATTTGCCTCGGAATTGGTGGGTCTTGCCACGGAAGCACGGCTTTAGCTAACCACAAAGGGGAAACCAGTCCCCCAACGACTCTCGAAGAATTGACATCATAAAAGGAATGGGCAAGTTAAACCTCCGTCTTTCTCTCCAACCAATGAAGGCTGCAGCCTACAGCTTGAATGAACTAAAGTGACTTTTATATTTCCATCGGACAATACATTATCCCCTAGACAACGATAGAACTATTTCTTATTGAGTATTATTATACCCGCGCTTTTAGATTTAGTATTGATGACGTATATTATTTGTATGTTTGCATTGATATTATTTTTGTGTATTTTTATCAATAAATACTGTTAAAAATAGTACCATCAGACTTCAACGGACCTCTCTATCTTTGCTGGTAAGTGACCCAGTTACGGGGTACGTAACACTAGATAATACTTCATCATCATCATTGTGACTAACTGACACTAAATAATACTGGATGTACCTGTTCCGACTTACTTAGTAAGAGAACTTCCGATTTTTTCCGATCCCGATCCACGATAACCCAAGCACATCCTCCCATATACTTTAAATCGTCTCTAGATTACTTATAATACCTAATACAATGTAAATGCTACGTACAATAGTTGTTATACTACATTGTTTAAGGAATAATGACAAGAAAAAAATCTGTACATGCTCGAACAAGTGCTGGAAGAGCACTTCGGGGTTTTCGCAATTCACGGTTGGTTGAATTCACGCATGCGGAATCCGCGGATAGAGGGCTGACTGTATTATTTGAGTTACTGTCGCCTTCCTGGCAGTTTGAACCAGTCTGGCCATTCTCCCCTGACCTCTCTCATTAACGAGGCGTTTTCACCGTCAGAACTGCCGCTCACTGGATTATTTTTGATTTTCACACCTTTCACTGTAAACTCTACAGCAAGAGTTCCCAACCTTTTTTGTGCCACTAACTGAGGGGTCTGTGGACCCCAGATTGGGAACCCCTACTCTTGAGACTATTGTGTGTGAAAATCACAGGAGATGAGCAGTTTCTCAGATACTCAAACCATGTCTAGCAACAAAAATCACTTCATAGTCAAAGTCACTTAAATCACATTTTCTCCTCCATTCTGAAGCTTGATTTGACCATCAACTGAACCTCTTGACCATCTCTGCAAGTTTTTATGCATTGAGTTGCTCAAAGCCAAAGTTCAAAGTACATTTTATTATCAAAGTACATATATGTCACCATATACAACCCTGTGATTCATTTTCCTGCGGGCATACTCATCAAATCTGTAGAATACTAAGTATTACAGGATCAATGAAAGATCAACCAGAGTGCAGAAGACAACAATCTGTGCAAGCACAAATATAAATAAATAGCAATAAATAATGAGAACATGAGATAATGAGACAAAGAGTCCTTAAAGTGAGATAATTGATTGTGGGAACATCTCAATGGATGGGCAAATGAGTGTAGTTATCCCCTTTGCTCAAGAGCCTGATTGTTGAGGGGTAGCAACTGTTCTTGAACCTGGTACTGTCAGTCCTGAGGGTCTTGTACCTCCTACCTGATGGTAGCAGTGAGAAAAGAGCATAACCTGGGTGGTGGGGATCTCTGTTGGTTGATGCTGCTTTCCTAAGACGACGTTTCATGTAGATGTGCTCAATGCTTGGGAGTGCTTTAACCGTGATGTACTGGGCCAAACCCATTACCTTTTGTAGGATTTTTTTGTCCAAAGACATTGGTGTTCCCGTACCAGGCTGTGATGCAGCCAGTCAATACACTCTCCACTACACATATATAGAAGTTTGTCAAAATTTAAGATGTCAAGCCGAATCTCCGCAGACTCCTAATGAGCTCTCTCGTACTTTCTTCACAATTGCACTTACTTGTTGGGTCCTGGAAAGATCCACAAAATAGTAACACCCACAAGTCATTAATCCTCTCCACCTCTGATCCTGCTACAAGGTCTGGCTCATGGACCTCTCCTGAGGTCCAGAATCAGTTCCTTGGTCTTGCTGACATTGTGTGAGAGGTAGTTGTTATGACACCACTCAGCCAAGTTTTCAATCTCCCTTCGGCATGCTGATTCATCAACTCCTTCGATTCAGCCCATGACTGTGGTATCATCAGCAAACTTGAGTATGGTATTGGAGCTGTGCATAGACACACAAGGTAAAGGGGTGATAAACACACAGCCCTGTGGTGCACCTGTGCTGATGGAGGTCACGGAGGAGATGCTGTTGCCAATCTGAACTGACGAAGACCATAAGACTATTAAGATATGGGAGCAGAATTAGGCCATTTGGCCCATTGTGTCTGCTCTACCATTTTATCATGGCTGATCCAATCTTCTCTCTCCACCCCAAACTCCTGCCTTCTCCCCATATCCCTTCATGCCCTGACTAATCCAGAACCTGTCAACCTCCGCCTTAAATGCACCCAAAGGCATAGCCTCCACTGCCACCAGTGGCAACGAATCCCATAGATTCACCACCCTCTGGCTAAAAGGACACCCCTCTATTCTGAGGCTGCGTCCTCTGGTCTTGGACTCCCACACCACAGAAACATCCTCTCCATATCCACTCTACCGAGGCCTTTCAACAATCGATAGGTTTCAATGAAGTCACCCCCATTCTTCTGAATTCCAGTGAGTACAGGCCCAGAGCCAACAATTGCCCTTCACACGATGAGCCTTTCAATCCCAGAATCAGAACCTCCTCTGAACCGTCTCCAAGGTCTGCACACCCTTTCTGAGTTAGGGGGACCAACACTGCCCACAATACTCCAAGTGAGGCCTCACCAGAGTTTTATAAAGCCTCAACATTACATCCTTGCTTTTATATTCTAGTCCTCTTGAAATGAATGCTAGCTTCACATTTGTCTTCCTCCCCACCAACTCAATCTGCAAATTAACTTTTAGGAAATTCTGCACGAGGACTCCCAATTCCTTCTGTACCTCAGATTTTTGAATATTTTCTCCATTTAGAAAATAGTCTATCCTTTTTGTTTCTTCTACCAGGGTGCATTACTGTCACTTCATTCTATCTGACACTTCTTCGCCCATTCTCCTAATCTATCTAAACCCTTCTGTAGCCTCTCTACTTCCTCAAAACTACCTGCTCCTTCATCCAGCTTTGTATCATCAGCAAACTTTGCCACAAGGCCATTACTGCCTTTACCCAAGCCATTGATATATATAACGTAAAAAGTGGTCCAAACACAGACCCCTCTGGACAGGAATCTACAAGTGAGGAAATCCAGGACCGAACAGCACAAGGTGGCAGAGAGGCCGAGGTCCTGGAGCTTATTGGTTAGTTTTGGAACTGAATGCTGCACTGTAGTCATGAAGAACATCCTGACGTATGGATCCTTGCTGTCCTGTTCTCACTGGATCGAGTGAAGACTGTGGACCTGTTGGTCCGGTAGGCAAACTGGAGTGGATCCAAGTCACCTCTCAGGCAGGAGCTGATGTGTTTCATCACCAGCCTCTCAAAACACTTCATCACTGTGGATGTAAGAGCGACTGCCACATGATTGGCTGATGAGATATTTGAAGTAACAAGCAGGTGTAGCCGATGAAAAGGTTTGTACACATACCGAACAGACTCGATGAGTTGATTTGTCCCCTCTTGTTTCAGGTTTTTCACTTAATTCTGGGTGGAGATTACATTGCACCGGGCACAAATGTTTGAGCAATCCGTCCCGAAACATGTTCAGACTTGGAGCTTGCAGCTAAAATTCCCAACCTAAACCAAGATCCCACAGGGAATGGGCTCATTGCCAGGAATAAGTCAACAGTTGTGGCTTTGCTTTCAAATTCGTGCAGCATTCTAGTTGTCTTCAGATTCAGATTTAACATCACCAGCACATTAAGCTGTTCCCGAATCACTGAGTGTGTGCCTTCAGGCTCCTGTATCTTCTTCCTGATTGAAGCAATGAGAACAGGACATGTCCTGCGTGACAGGGATCCTTAAAGTCAGGCGCTGCCATTCTGAGGCACCACTCCTTGAAGTTGTCTTGGATACTAAGGAGGTTAGTGACCAAGATGGAACTGACTGGTTTTACAATTTTCTGCAGCTTCTTTTTGGTCCTGTGCAGTGGCCGTCACCCACCCGCCCCCTTCACCCCCATACCAGTGATGCAGCCTGTCAGAATGCTCTCCACGGTACATCTGTAGAAGTTTTTCAAGTGTATTAGGTGACAAAAACAAATATTGCAATACCATCTTGAACTTCTCTAAAAGCAACACTGATGACTGAATGCAGGGGACTGGTTTTAAAAAAAAGGAATTGATTGTGGACTTCAAGGAAGGGAAAGTCAAAGGAACTCACGCTGTTCTCATCAATCAGAGAGCGTGAGCAGCCATAAGTTCCCGGGCTTCAACATATCTGAGCCCCGCATATTGATGCAATTGCAAAGATTACCTGGGCCTCTGTACCTCTCACTCCAACTGGATCCTTGACTTCCTCATTGTGAAGTCTTCACTCATGCTCAGTGCACATCAGAAATAACACCTCCTCACTGACAATCAACACTGGCACACCTCAAGGACACGTGCTTAGCCCACTAATCTACTCTCTCCATACCCATGACTGTGTGGCTTCTTTTTCTTCTTCTTACTACTTCTTCTTTTAATTATGATTCAGTTACTCTGACAATAGGACCAAAAAGATATAGGAGCAGAACAAGGTCGTTTGGTACATCATGGCTGATCCAATTTTCCTCTCAGCCACATTCTCTTACCTTCTCCCCGTACCTTTCATGCCCTGACCCATCAACCTCTGCCTTAAATATACATAAAGACTTGGCATCTACAGCTGCCTGTGGCAAAGAATTCTACAGATTCATCTCTCTCTGGCTAAAGAAATTCCTCCTCATCTCCTTTCTAAAGGGATCCCCCTCTATTCTGAGGCTGTGTCCTCTGGTCTTGGAATCCCCCACCACAGTAAACGTCCTCTCCATATCCACCCTATCAAGGCCTTTCACCATCCGCTAAGTTTCAGTGAGATCACCACTCATTCTTCTGAATTCTGGTGATTACAGGCCAGAGCCATTAAACGCTCTTCATATGACAAGCCATTCAATCCTGGAATCATTTTTGTGAACTTCTTTTGAACCCTCTCCAGTTTCAGCACATCCTTTATAAGATAAGGGGCCCAAACCCGCTCACAATACTCCAAGTGAGGCCTCACCAGTGTTTTATAAAGTTTCAGTATTACATCCTTGTTTTTATTTTCTAGTCCTGTGGAAATGAATGCCAACATCACATTTGCCTTCCTCACCACAGACTCAACCTGAAAATTAATCCTGCACAAGGACTCTCAAGTCCTTTTGGGCCCCAGTTGTTTTGCATTTTCTCTCCATTTAGAAAATAGTCAAGACTTTATCTTCTACCAAAGTGCATGACCATACACTTCCAGACACTGTATTCCATCTTCTATTACTTTGCCCATTCTCCTAATCTGTTTAAATTCTTCAGTACCTCTCTACTTCCTCAAAACTACCTGCTACTCCACCTATCTTCATATCGTCTGCAAACTTTGCAACAATCGTTAATTCCATCATCTAAATTATTGATATATAATGTAAACAGAATCGGTCCCAATACGGACCCGTGGAACACCACTAGTCACTGACAGCCACCCAGAAAAGGCTCCCTTTATTCCCACTCTGCCTCCTGCCAATGAGCCACTGCTTTATCCATGCTAGAATCTTTCTTCTAATACCATGGGCTCACAGCCTGTTAAGCAGCCTCATGTGTGGCACCTTGTCAAGGGCCTTCTGAAATCCAAGTACACAACATCCACCGATCCTCTTTTGTCTATCCTGTTTGTTATTTCTTCAAAGAATTCCAACAGATTTGTCAGGCAACATTTTCCCTTGAGGAAACCATGTTGACTACAGCCTGTTTTACCATGTGCCTCCAAGTACCCTGAGACCTCATCCTTACTGATTGACTCCAACAGCTTCCCAACCACTGAGGTCAAACTAACTGGCATATAGTTTCCTTTCTTCTGCTTCTGTCTTTTCTTGAAGAGTGGAGAGACATTTGCAATTTTCCAGAACCATTCCAGGATCCAGTGATTCTTGAAAGATCATTACTAATGCCTCCACGATCTCTTCAGTCATCTCTTTCAGAACTCTGAGATATACACCATCAGTTTGGGTGACTTATCTATCTTCAGACCTTTCAGTTTCCCAAAAAGCTTCTCTGTAGTAATGGTACCTTCAGACACTTCATGACCCTTGACACCTGGCACTTCCACCATACTGCTAGTGCCTTCCACAGTGAAGACTGATACAAAATACTTATTAAATTCGTCCACCATCTCCTTGTCCCTCATTACTTCATCCCAGGCATTGTTTTCCAGCTATCCGATATCCAGTGGTCCGATATCCACTCTCACCTCTCTTTTACACTTTATGTATCTGAAGAAACTTCAGGTGTCCTCTATTGGAGCCTATGATCTACATTTTGTTTTTGGGCCGATTGTGCAATCTGATGATTTGCCGTCTCCCAGGGAGTTTGATGAGGTTTCAAGCGAAATGTGGAGCCTAGACCCAAGAAGCCTGGAGAGCCCACGATCGACTTCATTTCTCGCCAATCAAAGCTTCGAGGAAGATTGAAATCAACAAGAGCGCAAGGTGTTCAGCATCGTCTGCATTTGAATGGCCTCTCTCTCACTTTCTAGTCCTGGAGGAAGGTGCCTGTGTTTGACCGGTCTCTCTTGCGCTCTCACTCATTGCTGCCGAAATCTTGGGTCTTGGGCGAGGTTTAATTGATGCGGTTTGCGGATTGGAATCTGTAGTTCATGTTTTGATATGTTTTTTGTTGGTAGTTGCAACTTTTTTTGTTGCTATTTTCAATTAGGGCGGTCTGCCTCTGCGGCCTGCAGTCAACAAATGATGGCGCTAAATTGAATTGAACTGAGCTGAAACTGAGCGTTCCTGGACTGTTTTGTTGATTTTGTGATTGGATGTTTTACATTCTGTGTTTTTTGCTCTTTTGTCGCCATTTGCATGATCCGTCCTTTTTTTTGCACATTGGATTTTGATATTTTTCTTTGACCGGTATCCATGGTTGTCTTTGTTTCATGGCTGTGTGTGGTAAGACAGAATCTCATAAATAGTTTAATGATAAATGTGCTTTGAAATTTTGAATCAGATGGGTGACAAGGTGGCGTACAGGGGTGAGGTAGATCAGCTGATTGAGTGGTGTCTCAACAACAACAACTCTGCACTCTACATTTGCAAGACCAAGGGATTGATTGTGAACTTCAGGAAGGGAAAGTCGAGGGAACACACACCAATCCTCACGGAGGGATAAGCAGTGGAAAGGGTGAGCAGTTTCAGGTTCCTGGGCGCCAACATCTCTGCAGATCATCCACGGCCCAACATGTTGATGAAATTACAAAGAAGGAACAGCGGTGGCTATATTTCATTAGGAGTTTGAGGAGACTCTAACAAATTTCAACAGGGAGCGTTCTAACTGGTCATCACCATCTAATGTGGAAGGGCCACTCCGCAGGATCAGAGGGTTTCAAACTCAGCCAGCTCCGTCATGGGCACTAACCTCCCCAGCAATAAGGACATCTCCAAAAAGGCAATGCTCCATAAAGGCGGCATCCATCATTAAGACCAGCATCACCCAGGACGTGTCCTCTTCTTATTACCACCATCAGGGAGGAGGTACAGCAGCCTGAAGACACACGTTCAATGCTTTAAGAGCAGCTTCTTTCCCTCTCCAGTCAGATTTCTACCTCACTACTTCCGCTCTCTTTTTTAAACGAATATAGACGATACTATGCAAAAGTCTAAGGCACATATACATAGCTAGGGTGCCTAAGAGCTTTGCACAGTTCTGTAGCAGCTTTGTATTGCATTGTATCGCTGCAAAAGAAACAAATTTCATGACATCTGTGAGCGATGATAAACCTGATTCTGATCTGGGTCTCTATTGTGGACTGAGAGTGGGGGGGGGGGGGGGGCAGAGAGAGGGGAATCATGGTTGGGAGAGGGGAAGGGAGGGGGATGGAGTGGGAAGCACCACAGAAAAGTTCTGTAATGATCAATAAACCACATTGTTTGGAATTAAATGACCTTTCCTGGTGTCTCAGGACTGGGTATGTCCCCACCCACGCCACCCCCACCTGGCATTCCTTCTCTGCCACCTGTCCCACACCCCTCCCACTGTGCTCTGTCCTCGCCATTTCCAACATTCTTTTCTCCCACCAGATTTACAAAAGGACATTTGTCAGTGATGTTAACCTGATTCTGATGCTAACTCACGTCAGACTCTAAACATCAATCAACAAGTTAATTTTCATTGGTATGCAGTCCGTTAAATTTCTTTATTTGAAAATGTCACGCTTTCTGATCTTGCTTTCATCTCTCCGTGTCTCTGTGACTGTCTCCTACAACATGAGTTATCTGCCCTCCCCTGGCCTCTTGAGCCCCGGAGGAGATTAACTGGCTTCAGCTGCAAGACTTGGCACCTCCAGTTCTATCTCCAAAACCCTCCTTTCAAGATTTGAAGTACAGTTGGCCCTCCTTATCCATGGGGGATTGGTTCCAGGACCCCCCGCGGATATCAAAATTTGTGGATGCTCAAGTCCCTTATTTAACAGTGCGGTGGTCTTTAGGACCCAGCAGAACCCCGGACTTTATTCAACCTGTCTCCGTGCGGTGGACATTAGGACCTGGCGGCGCAGCTCTGAATCCGCAGTATTTCTTTTCACGAAAATAATCACAATCGTGATTGAAAATAAGGTGGAAGTAATAACACGATCGGAAAGAGGTGAAACGCCATCGGTCATTGGGAAAGCGTTAGGCTACAATCGGTCAACAATCAGAACACTTTTCATGGAGAATGTGAAAGGCACTGCCCCGCTGAAAGCTACAATTATTACTAAGCAACGCAGTAGTTAAATTATTGAAATACATATGTTTCATAAGTGTTTTATATGAACGGAACTCATTCATAACCCGGGGACTGCCTGTACTTTAATACCTAATACAATGTAAATGCTAAGTAAATAGCTGTTATACTGTATTGTTTAGGGAATAATGACAAGAAAAATTAGTCTGTACATGCTCAAGCAACGACTGCTGGAGACAGAACTTCCAGGTTTTCCCGATCCGTGGTTGGTTGACTGCACATACGGAATCCGTGGATGAGGAGGGGCGACTGTACATTTATCATCAAAGAATGTATAAATGATACAACCTTGAGATTTGTCTACTTACAGGTAGCCACAAAGCAAGAAACCCTAAAGAACCCAATTAAAAACCCGATAGGCAGACAAAGGGGGAGAAAAACAAATCATGCAAACAATAGAAGCAAGCAACAACATTCCGAACGAAAGAGAGTCCTTATAGCCAAACCCCGGAGCAGGCCAGAGTAGGCCGAAGCACTGGTATCAGTCCATCAGATTAGCGGGCATGGAGCATAGTAACCAGGGCAGTGTTCATAGCCCAGCGCCATGGAGTGAGAGTGAACATCAGGGGACAGCGAGCTAAATCGGCTCTCGCCTCAGATCCCGACATCCAGTCGACCTGGGCCAGCATTTAAATTGTCGAAACAGCATATCATACCTGGTGCCAGGACCCAGGCACTGCCACAGTGAAAGGCTCCAAGCCTAGTCCACATCACCTAGCGACGTGCTCCGGGCTCAGATTTCACCACCCAGCCTGAAGCACTCTCAATTTCCCCACATCAGCTTGGCACCCAGAGTAATCCTACCCCGCAGCCGGACCAGTTGTTCTGCAAGTGAAACCCCACTGCCTCAACTTCTCCTCTCCAAATCGCTCCAACCACCTGGGGCGGTTCTGCAGTGTACCAATGCTAGCCTCTTGAACTGTTGCACATGTTCATAGCACCATCTTAAACTGGAAGATTCATGATTATTTATTACGTGTAAATCAAAACATACAGTGAAATGGGTCGTTTACATTAACAATCAACACACCCATTGTGGCACCAACATTACATGCCCACAATGCTCGACAGGACAACACAGAACACTACAAAATTCGCAATAATCTCACTTTAAGGACTCTTTATCTAATGTTCTTGTTGTTGATTGCGATTTGCATTCATATTTGCATTTGGACAGCTTGTTGTCTTCTGCACCCTGGCTGATTTTTCATTGATCCTGTTATAGTCACTATTCTATAGATTTGCTGAGCATGCCCAAAAGAAAATGAATCTCGGGGTTGTATATGGTGACATACACATACTTTGATAATAAAATTTACTTTGAACTTGGAGTTGACTGTTAATGCATATGATGCATTTCATGTTTGGATGCACATGTGAGAAATAAATTAATCTGAAACCAGAGGAGGCTTCCTGAGGGTAAACTTCGTCTCAATGACCCTCACTCAAACGATTCTCAACACCTGTTAGACTACTCTGAAGAAAACTTTACTAAATTAGAACGAATGCAAGTGATAGTTGAGACATAAGACCATAAAATATGAGAGCAAAATTGAGCTACTTGGCCCTCTAAGTCACCAGTTCGTCATGACTGATCCGTGTCCCCTTCATGTCCCAATCTGCTACCTGCTCCCTAAACCCCTTCATGCCCTTACTAATCAAGAATCTATCAACTTATGCCTTAAATATACATGAAGACTTGGTATCCACAGCTGCCTGTGGCAAAGAATTCCACAGATTCACCACTCTCTGGCTAAAGTAATTCCTCCTCACCTCCTTTTTAAAAGGAAACCCCTCTATTCTGAGGCTGTGTCCTCTGGTCTGGGACTCTCCCACCATAGGAACATCCTCTTTACATCCACTTGATCTTGCCTTTCAGCATTCAATGAAGTCATCCCTCATTCTTCCAAAATCTAGTAAATACAGGCCCAGAGCCATCAAATGCTCTTCAGATGACAAGCTGTTCAATCTTGGAATTGTTTTCTTTAATCTCTTTTGAACCCTCAACAAGATCAGCTCATCCTTTCTAAGGGGCCCAAAACAGCTCACAATACTCCAAGTGAGACCTCACCGGTTCTTTCTAAAGTCTCAACAGTACATTATGTGTATTAGAACTTAGAGAAGGCCATTTGTCCCATCGTCTCTGTGCTAGCTCACAGAGATACCATTCACCACTAACTTTCCTGGTGACCTATTCATGCGTCAGGATGTAACGGTAAAGAGCTGGAACGACTATACAAGATGCTGGTGAGACCGCAGGACTTCAGTGTTCTGGTTGCTGAGTTACAGGAAGGATGTCAATTCTTTGGAAAGGATGCAGGAAAGATTAGCAAGACTGACGGGCCTAACTTACAAGGACAGGCTGGAGGAAGAAGCCAGTTGTCATAAGGGGTTTGGTGGTGGAGAGTGTCAGTAACTTTAAATTCCTTGGTGTTATCTTATCAGCAAATGACCCCATTGGACAATTTGTGCTGGGCCAGATTGAAAAGGTCAGGGTGTCAGGGCTAGAGGTGAGGGATGGACCAGTTCAGCTTACTCGACTCTGCACTGAACTGATGCTGTGGGTTGCAACTAATGGGCTCCTGGATCAGCTGCAGTGATGACTGACTCCATGGCTGTGAACTCACTTTTGTGAATTTCAGTTCTTTACACAATGTTTTTTTTCTGCACATCAGGTGTCTGGCGATCTTTTAAAAAAAATCTCAAGGTTGTATAAAGTACACATGCTTTGATAATAAATGTACTTTGATTTTCTCCTGGGCCCGGCCTGGGCCTACAAAGAAGACACACAGAACCTCTTTTGGCACATCATCTGAAACTTTGACGAAGTGGACAATGGAATGTATCTGAACTGGTTGCACCACGGCCTGGGATGGAAACACCAGTGTCCAGACACAGAAAGTGGTGGATACAGTCCAGCCCATCACAAGCAAAGCCCTACCCACCACTGAGCATACTTGTAAGGAGCATAGCCACAAGAAGGCTTTTAAGGCATTAGTCAGCTGGCACTTGGAATACGGGGAGCAGTCTTGGGCCCTTATCTCAGAAAGGATGCGCTGGCATCAGAGGAGATTCATGAGAGTGATCTAGGGAATGGGTAGTTAACGCATGAGGAGCGCTTGATGGCCCTGGGCCTGTACTTGCTGGAGTTTAGAAGAATGTTGGTCTCATGAAAGCCTTTCGAATACTGGAAGGCCAGGATGGAGTGGACGTGGAAAGCATGCAGTGGATCTGTCCTGGAACCCGCACACAAGCGCCGTGACAAAGAAAACGCGGCAGCACCTCTACCTTCTTACAAGTTTGCGCAGATTCACCGTGTTACCTAAAGCTTTGTCACCCTCTGCAGATTGTATCCTAACTGGTTGCATCACGGCCTGGTATGGAAACAGCAATGCCCAGGAATGGATACGCCCATTCCACCACAGGACAAGCCGTCCCCAGCACTGAGCACCTCTGCAAGGAGCGCCACCACACGAAAGAAGAATCCATCATCAAGGACGCCCCACCATCCAGGCCATGCTCCCTTCTCACTACTACCATCGGGCTAGTGGTACAGGAGCCTTAGATCCCACACCACCAGGATCAGGAACAGTTAATACTCTACAATGGTCAGGCTCCTGAACCAGGGTGGATAACTTCACTCACCAGTACTCTGAACTGATTCCACAACCTCACTTTCTACAACTCGTGCTCTTGCCTGATTCTACAGAATTTCTTTATTTTCCTGTGAACGTCTGCAAGAATATTAATCTCAAGGTAGCATTTGGCAACATATACATACTTTGATAATGAATTGACTTTGAAGTTTGACAAGAGTGGGGCTTCTTCCCTGGAGCACGAGGCTGAGGGATGGTTTAGAGCAAGGGTCGGCAACCCGCGGCTCCGGAGCCGCACACGACTCTTTGATCTCTGTGCTGCGGCTCCCCGTATTTTGTTAGTTTTTGAAATGTAATTCGAAATTTGAAGATTATGGTGATCTTGTACAATCTAAAAACGTTGTGGCAACCTATTTCCTGGCACATCCGAACCGGCTCACAATTAGCCACCGTTCCGGCTAAGAGAGATAGCCTACGGGGGTTTGTAAGTACGTGTCTTTTGAAGCATCCGCGCTCACAGGGACGGGTTGAGGGAGGCTTTAAATCAAGGCTGTTTAGTTCGAATAAAGTTACCTTTGACTGCAGTGTCTTTATTTTAGCGCTGCATGTAGCGCTACACCGCTACAACGTGTTCTTTATCGCTATTAATATACATCACCACTGCCAATGCCTGACACCTGCCAGTGCGCGCTTTCTTTTAATTCTTCGATCCAAGGTAGGCTAACTATGGAGTAACCTTCAACCCAACGTCTTTTTTTCGGAGTTCAAAATGTTTTTGTTGCATGCAGAAATGTAATTTCGTTTTCTCTGTAGGAGTTCATCAATTTCATAAATGCAACACATTATAGTTTGTTTATACATAGCATAAAGGCAAAAAAAACCGTTGTATGCAGTGTTATTTCATTTTAAATGCCAAACGGGTTTTGTGGCTCCCAGTGTTTTCTTTTCTGTGGGAAATGGGTCCATATTGGCTCTTTCAGTGGTAAACGTTGCCGACCCCTGGTTTAGAGACTCATGAGCTGATTGGTCACACTCAGTTTGATGGGTAGGAGAGTCTCAAAATGGAGGGTTTAGGGTTAGAACCGATGCTGAGATCAGAGTCCGGATCAGGTCTAATATCACCAGTACAGGTCGTGAAACTTGTTGTCTTTGTGCCAGCAGTACAATGCAATACATTAAAAAAATTTCAGTAAGCATATATATAAAAGTTAAATAAGAAGCTTAAAAATAGAAAAAAGTAGTGAGGTTGTGTTCATGGGTTCAATGTCTAATCAGAAATCAGATGGCAGAGGGGAAGAAGCTGTTCCTGTATCACTGAGTGTGTGCCTTCAGGCTTCTGGACCTCCTTCCTGATGGTAGCAATGAGAACATGGGGGGGACGATGGGGGGGGGGGGGGTCCTTAATGACGGACTCTGCCGTTTTGATGTGTCACTCCTTTGTGTCCTGGATACTACAGAGGCGAGTGCCCATGATGGAACTGACTAAATTTACAATTCCCTGCTGATTATTTTGATTCCGTGCACAGCCACCGCCAAACCACCTCCCCCCCACCCACCCCCATACCAGATGTTGATGCAGCCGGTCAGAATGCTCTCCACAGTACCCTGTTGAAAATTTGCAAGTGTTTTTGGAGCCATACTAAATCTCAAAGTCCTAATGAAATATAGGTGTTGTTGTGACTTTGTAGCTGCATCAATATGTTGGGTCCAGGATAGATCACAATCAGGCTTATTATCACTAACATATGTGATTAAATTTGTTGTTTTGCAGCAGCAGGACAATGCAAGACATCCACTACCATGAGATAGAATAAGTATTAAAAATAAATTAGTACAAAGAGAGCAAAATGCTGAGGTAGTGCTCATGGACCTTTCAGAAATCTGATAGCAGACAGGAAGATCCTGTTCCTAAAATGTAGAGTAAGGGTCTTCAGACTCCTGTACCTCCTCCTAGAAATGAGAAGAGGACACGTCCTGGGTTATGAAGGTCCTTAATGATGGGTGATGCCTTCTTGAGGCGCCTCCTTGATGGCACCCCGCAATTTCCTGCAGTCTTGGGCACAGCAGCTGCATGACCAGCAACGCTGCATCCAGAAACAATGCTTCCTTTGGCACACCAATTAAATTAAATTGATGCCCCCCCACCAGGTCTCACATGTCACCTGTCAGCATCCTCACCCTCCTACCAACTTCTCATTCTGGCTTTCCTTTCCAGTCCTGATGAACCCACACCTAGACCCCTCTCGTCCATGTACTTATCCAAACTTCTCGTAAATGTTGCAATCAAACCCACATCCACTATTTCCACTGGTAGCTCATTCCACTCTCACCATCCTCTGAGTGAAGAAGATACCCCTCTTATTCCCCCTTTAAGTATTTCACCTTTCACCTCTAATTCTAGTCTCACCTAATCAGAGGGGAAACTTCTTCACTCAGAGAGTGGAACGAGCTGCCAGCAGCAGCGCTGAATGTGGGTTGATTGCAACATTTAAAAGAAGTCTAGATAGGTACACGGACAGGAGTATGGAGGGTTATGGTCCAGGTGCAGATCAATGGGACTAGGCAGAATAATGGTCCAGCATGGACTAGATGGGCTGAAAGGCCTGTTTCTGTGTTGTTGTGCTTTATGACTTTATCACCTCAGTGACCTTCCGTCCATAGAAGTGAGATCTGGGAATGTTGACATGTTGGGATGGACAGTAGTTTTTGATGGACTCTAATCACGGTCTCTGGGGACCCTGCTGTTGCTTGGATGGTGGCTGGTGGAGGGAGAGGGGTCGATGCTAAGCTGGAGCAACTGGGGGGAGGGGGAGGGGGAGGGGGACATTTGCTGCTTTTGCTGCTTCTTGTGCATGGCAGGGGGGCTTTGGGGCTCCAACATTTTCCTATCATTCATTCTTTGGGGTTTTTCTTCTGTTTCATGGATGTCTGGGAAGAGTAAGAATTTCAGGATGTAGACTGTATACATACACTGATATTAAGTAGAATGATTGAATGATTAAATTGAATGACCACTGAGATCACCACTGACACATCTGAACCCCACACACGCGCGCAATGTGGTCAGAAGAGCAGCTTGTGGCTCAGGCATCCTGTGGAGAGAGAGTCATCTCCTATTCAGTTCTGCTACTTTCAACCGATGAGTCAGAAGTGGGAAAGAATATGAGGTAGTGGGCTGGATGAGCCAACACCATTCTAGGGCATGTTCAAAGTAAATTTATCAAAGTACCTATCTGTCACTATATGCTACCATGAGATCCATTTTCTTGCAGGCATTCACAGTAGAAAAGAGAAAGGCAATAGGATCAATGATAAACTACACTCAAAGACTAGTAAACAATAGGTAGATCTGAGACAATGAAAAGTTCAAAGTAAATTTTGATATCAGAGTACATATATATCACCATATACGATCCTGAGATTCACTTTCCTGTGGGTGTAACTCAGCAAATCTATAGAATAGTAACTATAACATGGTCAATGAAAGATCAACCACAGAGTGCAGAAGATAACAAGCTGTGCAAACACAAATATTAAAAAAAAAACAATAAATAACGAGAAGATTAGATAGAGAGATCATTGGTTGTGAGAAACATCTCAGTGGATGGGCAAGTGGGTGTAGTTACCCCCCTTTGTTCGGGAGTCTGATGGTTGAGGGGTCAATGAACCTGGTGGTGCAAGTCCAGAGGCTCTTGTGCCACCGATCTGATGGCAGCAGCAAGAAAAGAGTATGGCCTGGCTGGTGGGGATCTCTGATGATGGAGTCCTTGAAAGTGAGTCTGTAGGTTGTGACATCAGTTCAGAGTTGAGGTGAAAGTTTTCAATGTTGATTCAGGAGCCTGATGGTTGAAGGGTAATAACTGTTTCTGAACCTGCTGGGACCCAAGACTCCTCTCCCCCCTGCCTGATGGTAGTAGCGAAAACTGAGCATGGCCTGGATGGTAAATATATTTTCCTTCTGAACCCCATTCTCCTGCCTTCGCCCTGTATCTTTTCATGCCTTTACTAATCAAGGGCCTATCCTGTACCTCCCATGCAAGGACAACACTGAGAAGAAAGCACAGCCTGACACAAACGATTCTGCAGATGCTGGAAATCTTGAACAAAATGCTGAAGCAACTCAGTAGGTCAGGCAGCATCTATGGAGGGACATAAACAGATGACACTTCATCAGTCCTGAAGAAGGATCTCAGTTTCCCCTCCATACTTGCTGCCTGACTTGCTGAGTTCTTCCAGCATTTTTGTGTGTTGCTCAAGGTGATACATACAACTGCTTCCAGATATCCAAACCTAAATGTTCACCATCTCCACCACGAGGGTGCCTGCCTACAATATCCATACTAGCCACTCACTGGGGTAACCTAACAGCACCTTCTGGGACAGGTGCAGCAGAGAAGCATCACCACCCACAGGTTCATCACCTTGCTGGCCTAGAAATCTGTCAGTCACCGCCTCGCCTACTGCTGCAATGAGGGCACACTCAGGTTGGAGGAGCAACACCTTATGTTCCGTTGGGTAGCCTCCAGCCTGATGGCACAAACATCGATTTCTCAAACTTCTGGCAAGAGCCCCACACCCCCTTCACCATTCCTGTTTCCCTCCCTCACCTGCCCATCAACTCCCTCTGGTGCTTCACCCCTTCCATCGTCTTCTGCCCTCTCCTTTCAGACAGCTCCTTCTTCAGCCCTCTCTCTCTCTCCTTCACCAATCATCTTGGCAGCTCTTTACTTCACCCCCCCCCCTCCTCTCCCGGCTTCACCTATCACCTGCCACCTTGTACTTCCTCCCCCCCCCCAGCCTTCTTATTGTGACCCCTTCCTTCCTTTCCCGTCCTGATGAAGAGTCTCGGCCCGAAACTCCGACTGTTCACTCTTTTCCGCAGGTGCTGCCTGACCTGCTGAGCTCCTCCAGCGTTTGATGTGTGTTGCATCTGCAGATTTTCTGGCGCTAGTGAGCTGTAAATCTGTCGCCACTGTCCCCATGAATGGGTCTGAATCCTGGAACAGCTCAGAGGGAACCCCTTCACCAGAAGAACTGCGCTGGCTGGAGAAGGGAATTTACTCTCTCAACCCCCACCTTCTCAAGGGGCAGATGAGGGATGGGCAATAAACGGTGGTGCAGTCTAGATCGCAGTGAAGGATGCACGAAGCTCTGCTGGGACCCCCAACATCCAAGTCAACATAAACTCCCATCTCGTCATTCTGAACCCTCACAAGAGCGCGCACACCCGCCTTTCCACCTCCTCAAGTACGCGCGCTCCCCCTGTCCCACTCCCTCCCTCCCTCCCGCCTGGGGAAACACCGACCCCGAGCCCCGGTGACTCCCCGCCCCTGCTGCCGAATAAGCTCGCCCTCGCTGACAGCCTTCACCTCCTTGGACCGCCGTCCCTACCTTCTTCCGGCCCACCTCCCGGCGAAATGTGGAATCGCTCAAAGCGGAGCCAGGTCGCCGGGCCGGACTTCCCCAAGGCGGGGATAGGGACAGCGAGGCTGTGGGCGAAAACAATCACTCCTTTTGGCAAGCGGGGCACTGAGCGCTGCTGGAACTGGGACAAGCCCAAACGCGACAGAAACAATCCCTGCCCAAAGATTCAGGCAGACAGTTTGCAATTAATCTCGCACTTCCAAGGTGCAACTCACTTCGCAAAAGCTCTCAACCCCCCCACAAAGTAACCTCACAAAAGATGCAACTTCAGTCCATCTATGGCGGGGAAAGTTTAGTCAGTCCCACCCCATCGTTAAATCGCCCTAAAGAGAAACCGCCCGAAAAGGAAAAGCGAAATCAAAATTCCATCCTACCTCCCCGCACTCGTTCCCGGAGTCTGAAACCGACCGGAATCTTCTTTAGAAACACAACCATTTCCCCTTAAGCCAGCGTATCCCCTTTCCTTTATCAATGGGAGGAAGTGAGATTCTGTGGGAACTGGTGTGGTTCTTTTTTTTTAACGTGTTTTAGAAGGACGTTAATTCAGGAGGAAGTCCATGGCGCAAGCTCCCCGCTTTGAGTGAGCCCTGTTACCACTCTCTGGAACAGGGAGGTGTGTTCCAGTTAAGCGCACACACCCTGACCATGTGATGTCTGTCTGAGAGAGTAACTTATTGTCGGATGGCTCACAGTTTTGAGCAGGTCACGGTTGTTCAGGTGAGCTGCGGCAGCGCCGGCGACCACGGTCCGACCCCACCTTCGGCGCCGGCTGCGTGCGGGTGTGGAGTTTGGCGGATCCGATGGAAATGATTAGACTGGCGACGTTTCGGACAGAGACCCTTCTTCAGGACTGGAAAGGAAGGGGGAGAGGACAAAGGGGTAGTACAAGTGACCATGGGCTACAGCTGCCCCCACACCTCCTCCCTCACTGCCATTCAGGGCCCCAAACAGTCCTTCCAGATAAGTCAAGACTTCATCTCCCAATCTGCTGGGGTTACCTGCTCTCTCCTGTGCTCCTGGTGTGGCCTCCGGTGTGTTAGTGTGACCCAATGCAAATTGGGAGACCGCTTCGCTGAGCACCTTCACTCCATCCGACACAAAAGCAGGATTTTCTGGTGGTCACCCATTTCAATTCTCCTTCCCATTCCAACATGCCAGTCCCTGGCCTCCTCTACCCCAGACTGAGGCCACACTCAGGTTGGAGGAGCAACACCTGATATTCCACCTGGGTAGCCTCCAACCTGATGGCATGGACATTGATTTCTCGGACATCTGGTAATGCCCCCACCATCCTTCACCATTTCCCCCTCTCACCTTATCTCCTCACCTGCCCATCAGCTCCCTCTGGTGCCCCTCCTCCACCTTCCCTTTCTTCCATGGTCTTATGTCCTCTCCTATCAGATTCCCCCTTCTCCAACCCTTTATCGCTTTCACCAATCCACTTCCCAGCTCCTCAGTTCACCTCTCCCGTTTTCACCTATCATCTGCCACCTTGTACTTCTTCCACCCCTCCCTCACATTCCAGTCCTGAAGAAGGGTCTTGGGCCAGACACATCGACTGTTTACTCTTTTCCAAAGATGCTGCCTGGCCTGCTGAGTTCCTCCAGCATTTTGTGAGTGTTGCTTTGGATTTCCAGCGTCTGCAGATTTTCTCGTCTTTGTACTGACACAAGAGATTCTGCAGATGCTGGAAATCCAGAGCAACACACACAACTTGCTGGAGAGCCTTGGTCTGAAAGGTTGACTACTTATTCCTCATCATAGATGCTGCCTGATCTGTTGAGTTCCTCTAGCATTGTGTATAACATTATGTAAAGTTACAATAAATAGATAAATAAGTGTAGACAGAAAGATAGATCTTCTGAGTTCCTCCTGCAAGTTGGGAGTGTTACTCTAGACGTCCAGCATCTGCAGAATCTCTTGTAAACCCACCAGCCAATTAAAGGCCAATTTATCTCTTTGCTCTTAATTCCTTTTGATCAATAAAAAACACACGGCTAAAGGCTAAGAAAATATTTTTAGTTCGCAGCTACAGTTAGACAGGTGCATGGATGGAAAGGTTCAGAGAGAGATGGTCAAATACAGGCGAGCAAATGGGATAAGTGTGGAGTCTTGGTCAAGTTTGATTGGCCTAAGGGTCTGTTCCTTGCAGTATTGACTCTCCGAAAATAACCCAAACACAAGGAAATCAGCAGATGCTGGAAATCCAAAGCAACACACACAAAATGCTGGAGGAACTCAGCAGGCCAGGCAGAGTCTATGGAAAAAAGTAAACAGTTGACATTTTGGACCCAAACCTTTTAGAACAAGAAGGTGGGGGAGGGAGGGGTAGAAGATAGGTGGAACTGGGAAAGGGGGAGGGTGAAGTAAAGAGCTGGGAAGTTGATTGTTGAAAGAGATGAAGGGATGCAGAAGGGGGACTCTGATAGGAGAGGATAGAAGACCATGGAAGAAAAGGAAGGGAGAGGAGGACCAGAGAGAGGTGATGGGCAGGTAAGGAGATCAGGTGAGAGAGAGAAATGAGAATCTTGTGTTAGTAATTTTTTAGATATCTTACGCAGTACTGTTACCACAAATTTCATGACGTATCAGTGATAATAAAGCTGATTTCAATTCTGATATCCTCTATTAGGGAAGAGGAATAGTACACAGTATGGAAATAGATTCTTTGCTCTGTTGTGTCCATGCCAAATATTAAGGACCCATCTCTGCTAACCTCATTTCCCAGCACCTGATCTAACTAAAATGAATCATATTGTTTGTTTTTGATGGGAATGGGTGTGAGGCTGTTTGGGATTTGACAGCAGGTATGATCAAAGTGTAGAGAGGAAGAGAGTAAATGTGTCGAGGAGGTGGAGCATCCACACAGTAAGAGGAAACATGTCACAGCTTATCTGAGATTTCCAAGGAAAGACGTGACTAATAACTCTGTAAGGCATTACTACCTTGTACTGAATGCAATTTGCTTCATAATTGTGTCGTGCTTCAGAATCTGAATCAGGTTTACTATCATCGGATGGCAGAGGGGAAGAAGCTGTTCTGAGTCATTGAGTGTGTCGCTTCAGGCTCCTGTACCTCCTACTGGTAACAATGAGAAGAGGGCATGTCCTGGGTGGTGGGGGATCTTTAATAACGGACACCACCTTTCTGAGGCACAGCTACTTGAAGATATCTTGGATACTATGACAGAGCTGACTGATTTTACAACTTTCTGTCGCTTCTTTCAATGCTGTGCAGCAGCGCCCCCCCCCCCACTCCAGAGAGTAATGCAACTTGTCAGAACACTCCCGCAGTACATCTGTAGTTAGATGACGAACCAAAATTTCCTCAAGCTCCTAATGAAATATAGCCATTGTCTTGCCTTCTTTGTAGTTGCATGTCGGTACCACGTTAGATCCTCAAAGGTCTTGCAATTGCTCACTGTCTCCACTTCTGATCCCTCTATGATGTACCTGTGAAAACAACACACAGATGAGCAAAGAAAGCAGGAGCTTTGTTCTTGTGTGTGTTGGGCCATATTCTGGAGTTAGGATATATAACCAATAATTAAATTCAACAACAGCCATTCTTCAGACATGAACATAGGTAGTTCATTGATCCCAAAGGAAATCCCACAGTAGCATTACATGGAGCAACTACCGCACGGAACGTCCCCCCAAACATACAGGATTGACCTCTGGCAACAAACAGAAGCCAGAACCCCACCAAACAATACAGTGCAAGACCCCACAGAAACGTTGCCAGACCCCAGGGGCACTGCTTGACAGACGGAAGTGGAGCACTCTCAACAGAGCGAGAGCAGGAGTCTGTAAGACGAGAGACAATATGGTGAAGTGGAGTTTAAAGACCAGCAAATCCTGTGAGTGTGGTGAAAGGGTGCCGAACATTGGACACGTTCTGCGCAACTGCCCCCTCTCGCCCGATTCAGCTGACACTGACCTGCCCAACATCAACCAAACAACACCAGAGTGACTGGCTGTCTGGTGTGACAAGCTGTGATGATGATTGCAAGTACAATATTAGATTAGAAGAAAGAAGAATAAGTAAGTTACCACCAAGACTCTAACAGGAGTGGATCGTCACTTCCCTGGCTATAGGCTGACTCATTATAGAGCCTAGTGGCTGAGGGTAAGATTGATCTCATATAGTGCTCTTTGGAGCAGCACAGCTGCCTTAGTCACGGATTGTAGATTCAATTTAAGAACACAGCTCTGAGAAACAGTATTCCTGGGGCTGACGACACCAGTTGGTTGAAAACTAGACAGAGTTGATTAACATTCACTTTGGGTGTCTGGAGTGTGGTTGCAAAGAAGAAGGAGATGTGAAAACTATATGTAATTCAAAGGAAGCATTGTAGAGACATTGTAACTATAGAATTGTCCTGCTGTTACCTTCGATCTTTAGCATATAAAATGTGCTAAAGGTTGTCATGTAATACTGTCATTTAATACTGGGTCGAAGAGGCCTCTTCCTCAGGCAGGGTCTCATTTTGTTGTATAGAACACTTCTGTATCCACTAGCTTCAGTGTCTCTCTGGTGACATTGTTTACATTACAACAAAGTGTCACGGAGAAGGCCATTTAGCCCCTCAAGCGTGCTACAACATTCAATGGTAGTGTAGCAGACAGCGTGATGCTATTGCAGATTGGGGCGTCAGGGTTTGCTTCTGGCTCCAGCTGTAAGGAGTTTATATATTCTCCCCGTGACCGCATGGGTTTCTTCCATGTGCTCTGGTTTCATCCCACAGTCCAAAGACGTACTGGACAATTGGTCTTTGTAAATTGACCTGGATTATAGTTGGTTAAATAGGTGTGTTGCTAGGCAGTGCAGCTCATTATGCCAGAAGGGCCTGTTCCATGCTGTACCTCTAAATACAAAAAGATAAAATAAAATAAGCCCATAAGACATAGCAGCAGAATTAGGCCATTTGGCCCATCAAGTCTCTACCATTCAATCATTTCAAAGTTAAAGTCAAAATAAATTTATTATCAAAGTACAAATATTTTCCATATTTTACATTGAGACTCATTTTTAAGTAAGCTCTTACAGGAAGGTAAAGAAATATGATAGTATTTTTGAAAAACTATACATAAACATAGACTGACAAACAACCAATGTGCAAAAGACAATAAATTATACAAATAAAAAGTAAATAACTCTGAGAATAAGAGTTGTAGAATCTTTGAAAGTGAGTCCATTGGCGGTGGAACCAGTTCAGAGGTGTGCTGAGTGAAGTTCTCCATACTGGTTCAGGAGCCTGCTGATCCTGTAACTGCTGTTTGATGTTAGCAGAGAGAAGAGAGCACCGTCTGGATGGATGGTGGATATGTTTTTCCTCTCAACCCCATTCTTCTGCCTTCTCCTCGTAACATTTGTCGCCCTTACTAATCAAGAACCTATCAACTTCCACCATAAGTATACCCAATGACTTGGCCTCCACAGCTGTCTGTAGCAGTGAATTCCACAGATTCACCACCTCCTCATCTCTGTTTTAAAGGGACATCCTTTAGTTCTGAGGCCGTGCTCTCTTAAACTAGGCTCTTCCACCATTGGAAACACCAACTGCCCTTCCACTCTGTCAGGGCCTTTCAATATTCGTTAGGTTTCAATGAGATCCCCCTCCTGTTCTTCTAAACTCTGGTGAGTACAGACTCAGAGCCATCAAGCACTCCTCATATGTCCCCTTCATTCCCAGGATCATTCTCATGAACTTTCTCTGAACCCTCTCCAATGCCAGCACATCCCAAAGTCATTCACGATATTCCGAATGCGGTTTAACCAATGCCTTATGAAGTCTCAGAATTACATCTTTGCTTTTATATTCTAATCCTCTAAAATGAACAGCACCAATACGTTTTCCTTCCTTACTGCAGACTCAATCTGCAAGTTGACCTTTAGGGAATCCTGCACAAGGACTCCCAAATCCATTTGCAGCACTGATCTCTGGTATTTTACCCTGTTTAGAAAATAGTCCGTGCCTTTATTCCTTCTACCGAAGTGCATGACCATATACTTCTCTACACTGTATCCCATCTGCCACTTTGCCCAATCCCAAATTGGTCCAAGTCCTTCTGCAGACTCCCTGTGCACCTTGACGCCCTTTGGTGCCGAACATGATCACAGCTGATCTATGATGTTCTCAAAGCCTCTTCTCTGCCAGTTCCCCATACCTCCCTATTCCTCAATCTGTCAAATATGTGCTCACCTCCATTTGAATACATTTGCTGATCCAGCTTCCTTCATCCTCAGTGGCAGAGAGTCCCAGAGGTCCACGACCTCTGTGAAAATTAATTTCTATATGAGGCCTCCGTCAGTCAAAGTCGACCATGGATTTTGCCTCCTTGCTGTCTAGATACACAGGCTTCGGCTGTACAATATGGAGAGCAGCAGGCTGTCGCATGTAGCAAGATCCCTCTCCCTGTGCATCTGATGAACCCACGAGCAGCGTCGCAGGAGTTGCCAGTCAGTGTTGAACTCAACATCAGGAATTCAGCTCTAGGTTTTTCCCTTGGGGTTTACTCCCGAAGCCTTCCCACGAGTGGGTACAGTCGCAAAGCAGCAGAGGTTTGAGATCAGAGTTTTCCTTCTCCTCGATGAGCTGCCAACCACAGCTGACGAGTGACATCAGCCTGAAGTGACTGGTTTTAAGGCACCTGTAACCTACCTTTGCCCCTTCTCCTGCTAGTAGAAATGATACCGCTGGGCTTAGCAGCTAAGCCACGTGCGAAGGCCAGGAGCTGGGCCTGGTTGTCAGGTGCAGTTTGAGACCTACGCCATTGGGAACATTTGATAGGTAGTAGGAGCTTATCCCCACTACTACTGTTGTGACTGTGAATGAAGTCGCCAGAGAGACACTGAAGCTGGAGGATACACTGTAGATGTGTATTGAGCTTTGACCAGCAGCCAATCTGGACATCGGAAGCTTGGAGGGGAGGGGGCTCCAAAAGGCAGGAGTGGGTCACAGCAGCATAATAGAACTTTGACCAGTGACCAATTGATGTCTGGAATTGATTAGTAAGAGCAGATTAAGGGAAGGCCAGGGCAAGCACAGTGGCTGTTGTCCGAGTGGGCGTAGTCAGAGTGGTGATCTTAAAGCTTTAGCTCTTCGAGGCTTCCTTAAGGAGAAGCTTCACCCAGAGAAAGCAAAGGAAAGAAAAGCTCAAGTATTTTCCTTCTCTTGATATCTGCACAGCTAGGACAGTAGAGGTGTCAGGCAGGAAAGTGAAAGGCTCCTCTTGGCAGGATGGGGAAGGCAGGGAGACCTCCGGTGACCATGACAACCACAACTCCAGGTGCATCCAGCTGCAACTTCTAATAAACCGCGTTAGAGAGTTGGAGCTGGAACTGGATGAACTCTAGATCATTTGGGAGGCTGAAAGGCTGATAGTCAGGGCATATAGAAAGGTAGTTACGTCCAAAGTGCGGGACACAGGAAACTGGGTGACAGTCAGGAAGGGGAAAGGGGTTAAGGAGCCTGTGGCAGAGTATCCCTGTGGCCAACCCCCTCAACAATGAGTACATTACTGTGTATACTGTCAGCCGGGATGACCTAACAGAGGTATCTCTCTCTCTCTCTCTCTCTCTCTCTCTCTCTCTCTCTCTCTCTCTCTCTCTCCCCTCCCTCTCTCTCTCCCTCCCTCTCACTGCCCTCATTGAGGGTGGGACGCTGAGCAGACAAGGAGGGTGAGGAAGCAGCTGATCAGAACATGAGGTGCTGTTCCTCTGCCTGCCTCCCCTCCCCTCCCTTGTTCTGTTCCTCTCACCATCTCCCTCTCCCACCGTCCCCTCCCCTACAACTCTATGTTGCTCCACTTCCTACCTCCAAGCCTCTCCCCCCTCCTTGCCGCATCTGGAACCAGCTGCCAATTACCCCCCATTACCTGGATCCACCTATCACCTGCCAGCTCCCGCTGCAACCCTCCCCCTCACCTCTTTATACTGGCTGTCTTGCAACAGTGGGGTCTCGACCTGAAATACTTAGTGTCACAGATGCTGTGTGACCCGCTGAGTTCCTGCGGCAGATTGTCTTTCTGCTCCACATCCCAGCATCTCATATCGCTGGGACTGCTTGCAAGTTCGATAAGGAGCCAGCGGTGTTTTGGACTTGCTCTTGTTTGTGGAACGGTTCTCCCTGTCACAGCAGTGACAGGCACTATCTCTACTCGGCAGACAGATGTTCTATTTCATTGTTGTCAGAGACAGGAAAAGCAGCCAGTCTCTTAGAGTTCTGCTTAACTCTGATGGTTTAGCTGTCTCACAGTTCTAGAGACACCGGTTCGATCCCAGCCTCCGGCGCTGTGTTGAGTGTGTCTCTGTGGAGTTTTCATGTTCTCCCTGGTTTCCCCCGTTTCCTTTCCCGGGTCCTGATGGGGGTACTCAGCCTGAAACCGGGTGCAGAGAGCAAGTGAGTGTTCAACACTGTCTACCAGCCTCTCGCTTGCTGCTGCCGGAGAGGGTGTCTGTGTGTGGCTGTCTCTCACCTACTACTCCTGAGGAAAAGTCCTTGAGTTGGAATGATGTGTGGAATTGTATGGAATTCTCTGCCACAGGAAACAGTTGAGGCCGGTTCATTGGCTATATTTAAGAAGTTGGATATGGCCCTTGTGGCTAAAGGGATCAGGGGTATGGAGAGAAAGCAGGTACAGGGTTCTGAGTTGGATGATCAGCCATGATCATACTGAATGGTGGTGCAGGCTCGGGCAGAATGGCCTACTCCTGCACCTATTTTCTATGTTTCTATATCCCTCCCCCTCCCCCCTCTCCCCCTCTCTCTCCCCCCTCTCTCCCCCTCTCTCCCCCCTCTCTCTCCCCACTCTCTCTCCCCCCTCTCTCTCCCCCTCTCCTCTCTCCCCTCCTCTCTCTCTCCTCTCTCTCTCCTCCCCCTCCCCTCTCCCCCTCCCCTCTCCCCCTCCCCTCTCCCCCTCCCCTCTCCCCCTCCCTCCCCCCTCCTCCCTCTCTCCCTCAGTGCTGTTGACGAATGTGGCTGGAACCAGGTTTAATTGACATGGATTGTAGATTTGGACTCTAATTCGGTTTTTTAATGATGTGTTCTAGTTCTGGTCAGTTACTTTTTGTTATTACTTTTGGGTGAATTTTGAATCAGGGCAGGCTGCAGATAATGAACACTCTGAGCTGAACTGAAATATGCCTTTTGATTTTCTGTTTTACCTTCTGTATGTCCGCTCTTTTCTTTTGTTGCCATTTGTGCGATTTTTTTTGCCCGTGGGGGAAGCGGGTTTGATGTTTTTCTTTGAACAGGTCCCACGGCATTTCTTTGTTTCATGACTGTATGTGGGGAAGAAGAATTTGATCATACTTTGAATCTTCGAACTTTATTCCTCTCCATAGGTGCTGCCTGACCTGCCGAGTTCCTACAGCATTTTGTGTGTGTTACAATCCTAATTACTACAGTTTGGAAACACTATGACAATTTTGTCACTTTGCACTGAAACTGACTTTTTTTTGTTTAATTGTGCTCCATATTGTAAAAATTGTGTATAATTTTGTTTATCTTGTGAAGTTCAAAGTTCAAAATAAATTTTATTATCAGGGTCACCATATACAACCCTGAGATTCATTTTCTTGTGGGCATGCTCAATAACTCCATAATAGAATCAATAAAAGACTACACCAATCTTGTGTGTTCAGTCAGTGTCCAAAAACAACAATAAACCATACAAATAGAAAAGAAAGCAATAATAATAAGTAAATAAGCAATAAGTATTGAGAAAATGTGATGAAGAGTCCTTGTAAATGAATCCATTAGTTGTGGGAACAGTTCAGTGATGGGGGCGAGTGAAGTTATCCCCTTAGTTCAAGAGCCTGATGGTTGAGGGCTAATAACTGTCCTGAATTTGGGGGTGAGAGCCCTGAGGTTCCTGTACCTTCTTCCTGATGGTAGCAGTGAGAAGAGAACATGTCCTGGGTGTGGGGTCCCTGATGATGGATGCTGCTTTCCTACAACAATAAAGCTTCATGGTGGGGAGGGCTCTGCACATGATGGGCTGGGCATTCCTCTGAAGGGCGTTGGTGTTCCCAAACTAGGCTGTGATATAGCACATCAGTTTACATTCCACTACACATCTGTAGAAGTTTGTCAAAGTTTCAGATATCCTGCCAAGTCTTTTCAAAGTCTTAAAGAAGTAGAGTCTGCTTTCTCTGTAATTACACTTACCTGTTGGCCCAGGACAGGTCCTCTGAAACGATAACTCCCGAGGAATTTAAATTTGCTGACCCTCTCCACCTCTGACCCCCGATGAGGACTGGCTCATGGACCTCTGGTTTCCTCCTCTTGAAGTCAGTAATCAGCTCCTTGGTCTTGCTGACATTGAGCGAGAGATTGTTGTTATGGCAACACTCAACCAGATTTTCAATCTCCGTCCAATATGCTGATTCATCACCACCTTTGATTTGGCCAGTGTTGGAGGTGTCATCAGAAACGTTGACTATGGCATTGGAGCTGTGCTTAGCCACGCGGCCTTAAGCACACAGCCCTGCGAACGCAGCTTACCTGATTCCATGTCCCTGTGATGTTGCTGCAAGCAAGATCTTCACTGCTTCCGTGCATCAATGGACGTGCAGGTGACAATGAACTTGACTTTGTCTTGAACACATTTTAATTTATTTTTCCAGTGAATTAAATTTACCAGTGAAGCAGGTAAGTTCAAAGGGATATGGTAATGGGGTTCACGGTGAATGGAGGGGGACGGTGGGAACTGGGGCCCAGTGAGTGGAGTTGGAACAGAGTAAACATCAGATGCTGAACCGTTGGGGGTTTGACTAGTCCAACAGCAGATTACTGGAGCTTTAATGCACTGGTTTTCTTAAAGTAAGCTGCAGAGAATTGTGAACTCAGTTAGCTCCATCATCAGGGTGAGCCACCATAGTATCCAGGACATCTCAACGGAACGAGGCCTCAAAAAGGTGGCATCCATCATTAAGGTCCTCCATCACCCAGGACATGCCCTCTTCTCATTGCTACCATCAGGAAGGAGGTACAGGAACCTGAAGACACACACTCAATGATTCAGGAACAGCTACCTCCCCTCTGCCATCTGATTTCTAAATGGAGGTTGAACCCATGAACACTACCTTTTTTTAAAATTTTGTTTTACTCTACTTATTTAATTTATTATACTCTTCCTGTAATTCACAGATTTTAAAAATTATTACTTATCGCATTATACTGCTGCTACAAAGACAACAAATTTCATGACATATACCAGTGACATTAAAGCTGATTCTGATTAAACTGGTGAATTGTTGGGAGATAAAGTAATGTGCATCTGCACTGAACTACTCATTGAGTCATACATCATTGAAACAGGCCCTTTGGCCCATGCTGACCAATATGCCCATCTATGCTCATCCCATCTAACTGTGTTTGATCCATCTCCCTCTAAACCTTTCCCATCCATGTGCAGTATTATGCAAAAGTTTTAGGCACGTATAAGTAGCTAGGATGTGTCAGAGTTTTGCACAGTACTGTAATAATTTCATGAATTGCCCTGAACAGCTGCCGCAAAAAAATAATAAATTTCATGACACGTGAGTGATAAACCTGATTCTGACATGGGTCTCTATTGTGGACTGAGAGTGGGTAGGGGGCAGGGAGAGGGGAATCACAGTTGGGAAAAGGAGATGGGAGAGGGGAATCATGGTTGGAAAAGGGGAAGGGAGAGGGGAATCATGGTTGGGAAAAGGAGATGGGAGAGGGGAATCATGGTTGGGAAAAGGGGAAGGGAGAGGGGAGGGAGTAGGAAGCACCAGAGGGACATTCTGTAATGATCAATAAACCATTTGTTTGGGTGTGTCTGTACCTGCACCACCCTCCACACCTGCCCCGGCACTCTTTCTCAGCCACCTGTCCCACAACTCTCCCACAGCACTCCACCCTCAACCATTCCCAACCTGCTTTGTTCCTGTCAGATTTACAAACTCACTCCCTACTCCACATTGACAAACACAGTGCTGTGCAAAAGTCTTAGGCACCCCAGCTATGTATACAATATGAGCCCCAGACTTTTCAACAGTAGCATACTTGTCCAAACTTCTTTCAAATTTTATAATTGGACCCATCTCCACGACTTCCTCTGGCAGCACATAACACACCCCACTTTGAATGAAAAACTTGCTCCTCTTTCCCCCCTCACCTTAAAACTATGTCCCCCAGTTTAAGATTATCCCTACCCTGGGAAAAATATCATAACTATTAATGTCAACAACACCCCTCATGATTTTACAAACCTCTTTAAAGTGACCCCTCAGCCTCCTGTGCTCCAAGGGAAATGCCCCAGCATTATAACTCAAGCCCTCCAGTCTTAGTGATGTCCCCGTGAATCTTCTTTGCATCCTTTTCAGCTTAATGACATCCTTCCTATAGTTGGATCAGTGGAACTAGAGAGGGACCGTTCCTAATGGGCAAATATCAAAGGAAAATTCATTATCAAAGTACATGAAATGTTCCCACAACCAGTGGGCTGACTTTTAAAGATCCTTCAACTCATGCCCTCAATATTTATTATTATTATTACTACTATTGCTTTTCTTGTTTGCACAGTTTATTGTCTTCTGCCCTGTGGTTGAACATCCTAGTTGGACGGCTTTTCATTGATTCTGTTACAATTATTATTTCTCTAGATTTGCTGAGTATACCCACAAGAAAATGAATCTCAGGGTTGTATATGGTGACATATATGTACTTTATAATAAAATTTACTTTGAAGTTTGAAGTTAAAATCTTTATCTATGCATTAATCTGTCTGGATGGCATGCAAAACCGAAGTATCTTGTTAAGCGTGAAAGTAATGACCTTGGTTCAATCCTGCCCACCGGACCTGTCTTTGTAGAGTTTGGAATCTGAGAAATATTGAAGGTTGTTGGAGTTTTGGTTGACATGAGGATGTCTGAATGCTTACCTGTCCCTGTGACCAGATGGGTTGCTCCTGGGTGCTCCAGTTCCCTGCCACATCCCAAAGGAGTGCAGTTCGGTGGGTTAATCGGCCAGTGTGTGGGTGATTCTGGGAGACTAGCTGAGGAGAATGTAGGTTTAATGTGGAATAAATAGGATTGATGTAAAATTTGTGTAAGTGGGTTTGAGAAGAGTTGATTATCGAAGTAAGGATGTAATGTTGAGGTTTTATAAGGCATTGGTCAGACTGCACTTGGAGTACTGTGAGCCGTGTTAAGCCCTTAACCAATCAAGGAGTAGCGGGATGGAGATACATATCTACCAAAGGAGGTGTAAGGTGCTCCTTTCCTCTGCTATCCTGCAGATCACCCTTGGACAAGGTGTAGCACCTGCTTAGCCCCCCCCCCCCCAAACCGATCAGGGTCACATGAAGCCATGGGGGCAGGTGATGGATGGTCGTATGAGCAGCCGGTGCAGATCACAAGTCCTGGTTATGCGACCACGGACACCGGGCAGACAATCTCTGAAGAGTATTGATAATGTCTGGGGTCACCTGTCTTGTAAAGACACTGCCCAGAAGAAGGCAATGGCAAACCACTTCTGTAAAAGAAAATTGCCAAGAACAATCATTGCCATGGAAAGACCGTGATCACCCACGTCACATGACACGGCACATAATGGTGATGATGATCTATGAATGGATGTGCTGAAATTAGAGAGGTTCCAGAGGAGTAAGCTGAGAGGAAGTTGAGGAACGTGCAGAGGGGATTTTGGGGGAATCCTGACAGGCTAAAGCGAATGGAGGAAAGGTGAAAAATAAAATTTATTGTGGAAATTCATGAGAGTATTTCATAAATTTTGAGAGATTGAAAGATATTGTGTTTGGAAAGGTATTGTAGATGGATTACAGGAAGTTAACATTTAGATAGAGCAGGCGATAAGGAAGGTAAGCATAGATCTTTATTGCAAATGAATTCAAATGCAAGAGATCCCGATGTGATTACATAGAGTCCTGGTGAGATCAGATGTGGACTGTCTGGCATATCTGTGATATAAATACGAGAGATTCTCAAGATGCTGGAAATCCAGAGCAACACACACAAAATGCTGGAGGGATGCAGCAGGTCAGGCAGCGTCTATGGAGGCAAATAAGTGGAGACATTTTTGGCTGAGATCCTTCATCAGGATTTATGAGTCTCAGTCCAAAACAACAACTGTTTTTCCCCCTCCACAGACGGTGCCTAACCTGTTGAATTCCTCCAGCATTTTATGTGTGTGGCTAAGAAAGTGTTGTGAGAGGTGGGAACGGGTAAGGCCAGCCAACAGGGTGAAGCTGGAAAGGCCAATCCTCTGTACAGTGGACACAATGGCGTGCAGAAGCGTTGATGAACTCCAACCAAACCATTGACTTTGGACGATGGAGTTGGGAGGTCATCAAACCCTAACCCCATTGGAAGTTATATTTGGGAGTTGGGGTACGTGCTGAGTTTGACCAGATTGATGGCAGTCTTGTTCAGAGAGATTACACAAGCTATGTCCATTCTCTCAGGAGTTTAAAAGAATAAGAAGTGACCTTGTACAAAGTTTTCTAGAAGTCTGATATGGGTAGGTGCAGGGATAATGTTTCCCCTGGTTGGGGTACTCTGAACCTGTAGTGATGGTCTCAAAACAAAGGGCTCAGGTGTGAAGAAATTCCTCCACCCAGAAGATGAGTTCTCCAAGAGGACCACAATCTTGTCGTGTTTTAGAGACTTGCATGCCTCAATGACCCAGAGAGCTATGTTGGCCGGAGCCAGGGTGTTATGCTTTGGCTCTTGGTAGGGTCGCCCAGGCCAGACAGGTCAAAGGGTAGAGGTCAGACTAAGAGTGGTCCCCTGGTCCTCCAGGTTCAGCTCGGGGCTAACAACCCTGACTGGTAAAACAAAACTTACAGAAACAGCAATGAAGAAACATTCTACATCTGAGTGCAACAGGATTCCTGAGTCTTCACCCAAGACTTGTGTGACTGACTGTAGTGAAAACCGAGAGGAAGCTACTGAAGTGATGAGGGAAGCCCTGAACACTGCCGGGTGGAGGATCTTCATTGCTGCCCCAAACGCCAGCGGTGTAATGGGCAGAAAGAAAGAACATGAATAGTGTCATAAATTCATACATTAGCAAAAGAGACCCTTCAGCCCAACTCATCTATGCAGACCAAAGTGCTCCCTTATGTTAGTCCTAAGCCTTCTGGATTTTCTATAATGCAAGCACACCCGTTCTTAGATAAAGGGCCCAAAACTGCTCATAAACTGCATGTTCTGACCAATGCTCATAAAGCCCAGGCATTGCTTTTGTGTTCTAACATTGCAATATTCTTCATCACCACCAACTCAACCTGCAAGTTAACCTTCAGCGAATCCTGCACGAGGACTCCTAAGTCTCTTGGCACCTTTGACTTTTGAATTTTCTCCCCATTTACAAAACAGTCCACGCCTTTATTCCTTCTGCCAAAGAGCAGAATAATTTGGTCATAGTGTTCTTGAAGAAGCTGTTCTTGAACCTGGTGGGGTAGGGCATCTGGCTTCTGTACCTCCTGCCTGATGGTAGCTGTGAGAAGATGGCATGGCTCAGATGGTGGGGATTTTTATTCATGGCTGTTGCCTTCTTGAGGCAAGGCCTCCTGTAGATACAACCGACGGTGGGTGGGATGTGCCTCTGACGTATTGGGCAGAGTCCGCTATTCTCTGCAGCTTCTTACGTTCCTGTGCATTCGAATTGCCTTACAGACCATCAACGTTGTTCAAGCTGGGGGTGGTAATGGGGACCAGCTCCCACTACCTATTAAATGCTCCCAATGGCGTGCATCTTAAATAGCCTCTGACAACCAAGTCCAGCTCCTGACCTGCATGTGTGACTTAGCTACTAAGCCCAGCTGAACCACTTCTGTTGACAGAAGGGGCGATACCGGGTGTTACAACTATGCCCCAACTCTGAGGGGCCGAAGGGTACAAAGTAGTCCCCTCCTTTTTGAGAATCGCAAGATCGCTATTAATGCGGGTCTGGGACCCAGGAAATGAGAGAGAGACACACAGAATCTACAAGGGGTTTGGAATGTCCTGGCCCCTCAGCGATACAAAGCCACGGAAAACGGCCATTGTCTCTTGGAGACGGAATTGTGTATTAAGTACTGTACTATTTATTTGAAGCCCTCAGAGATGACCAAAGTGGGTTGGTTGAGGGATTGCATCATTCCAACCTGATTGACATCTGAGACCCCGTGAGTCAGGATAAAGGAGGGTCTGGGGAACAACCCCTTCAGACACACCAGGAGAAACGCTAGAAATCCCGTGACAGCGTTTAATAGCGACAGCCGGTGGAGGGCCCACGTGTGTCCTTTCCCGTTGCCTGGGATTGAGGCCTTACCACGGAAGATGGCTTAGCTAAAGAAGAGATCACCACCGACGACATTTCGAAGGATCGACATCATAAAAAGGAAAACGGGCAAGTTCTAAAAATCTGTCTCTCTCTCCAACCAAAAGCTGCAGCCTGAATGAACTAAAGTGACTTTTATATTTCCATCGGACAATACATTATCCCCTAGACAACGATAGAGCTATTTCTTATTGATTATTATTATACCCGCGCTTTTAGATTTAGTTTTGACGATGTATATTATTTGTATGTTTGTATTGATATTATTTTTGTGTATTTTTATCAATAAGTACTGTTAAAAATAGTACCATCAGACTTCAACGGACCTCTCTATCTTTGCTAGTAAGTGACCCAGTTACGGGGTACGTAACACCGGGTTACTGGCACCTTAAAACCATATGCGACAGGCAGAGGGGCTCATCAGCCATGGTTGGCAGCTCATCCAGGAGAGGAAAAACTCTGATCTCAAACCTACGCTTCCTTGCGGCTAAACTGACTCACGGAGAAAGTTTCAGTTTTAACCCCCGAAGGAAAAATCTGGATCTGGATTCCCTAAGACAGTTCCATGTTGAGTTCAATGTTGACTGGCAATTCCTGTGACACTGCTGGTGCAAAACTGTGGTTTCTGCCGTTCCTTTACGTGGAGATGGGGAGCTTGCTACATGGACAATGGCTTGCTCTCCATAATGTACCACCCCGGCTTGTGTATCTCGATAGCTAGGATGCAAAGTCCATGGTTGACCCAAACCAACAGAGGTCTAAGCAAAATCCAGACCATGATACAACCAGTCAGGATACTTCCTGTACAATTTTGAGGATCAATGATCAAGGATTAACTTTATTCTTTATTCTCCATATGCATTTACATATATTAGGAATTTGCAGTGGTGTGTGTAGTTGAGTAAGACTTTGTTAAGAGTGTTTGGTGACTCTGCAACCCTCATTCACCTTTTGAGAAAGTAGAGATACTGAGCGTACTTTTGAAATAATTTTATGGAGATCAGAATCACTTTCGCATAGAGAAGGCAGCAGACAAGACCAGTAGACCCAGATTAAAACTATGTGGACAAGGTTAATCATCAATTTTAAATCTGAAACTGTTAGAATTTTGTATTCCAAAGACATTCAAGGATTAAGGCAAAAAGGCAGGATTTGGTCTGATGCCATGTGGAGTGCTTTGGAATGCTTATTATATGCTTAGTGGCCACAGTACACCTGCTTGTTCATGCATGTATCGAATCAGCTAATCATGTGGCAGCAACTCGATGCATAAAAGCATGCAGACATGGTCAAGAGGTTCAGTTGTTCCTCAGACCAAACATCAGAATGGGGAAGAAACATGATTTAACTGACTTTGACCTCGGAATGACTGTTGGTGCCAGATAGAGTATCTGCTGATCTCCTGGGATTTTCAAGTTTCTCTCGAGTTTACAGAGTGTGGTCAGTAAATGGATCGCGCTGGCAGAGGAAGTGGTTGAGGCAGGCACATTAACTAAAGGTTTTTGGCCAAATACAAAGAGAGGAAAGGTTATGAGCGATATGTGCAAAATGCTAGCAAATGGGGCTGAATATTAGCTTTATTTGTCATGTGTAAGTCGAAACTTCAAATGTACAGGGAAATGCATCCATGGCCAACACAGTGCAATGGTTTGTCAGGGGGTAGCGCACAAGTGTTGCTACACTTCTGGCACCAACATTGTCTGCCTGCAACTCACTAATCCTAACCCATACATGTTTGGAATGTGGGATAAGACCAGAACATCCGGAGGAAAACCATGCGATCACAGGAGAGAACGTGCAACTCCTTATAGATGCCAACGGGAATTAACCCCTGATCTTCTGATCACTGGCGCTGCCGAAATGTGGTCAGCATTGATGAGATGGGCCAAAGGGTCTGTTTCCGAGCTGTGTGGCTCTATGACCTACCAGGTGTCGAACAACATGTCTGCCCATCCCTTCAGTCAGCTCCTGCCTTATCTGGATAAGGATCTATGGTTGCCACATTGGTCTTGTCAGCCACTTCAGAACCAATAGAAACAGACTGGAAGTAAGGCACCTTCAGTCCTGGGGGAATGCCCAAGAATACTGCATTAAAACCTAGCACTGCGTGGCTAGTACAGCTCAAATGCCATCCATACATTTTCTGATGATACAACCATTTTTGGGAGAATTTCAGATGAGGATAAAAGGGCATGCAAGAGTGAGATATGTCAGCTAGATGAGTGGAGTCACAGCTACAAGCTGGCACTCAACGTCAGTAAGACCAAAGAGCTGATTGTGGACTTCAGGAAGGGTTTGACCAGGGAACACTCACCAGTCCTCACAGAGGGATCCGAAGTGGAGAGAGGGAGCAGTTTCAAGTTCCTGGGTGTCAATATCTCTGAGGACCTAACCAGGATGCAAGATATTGATGCAGCTACAAAGAAGGCAAGACAGTGGCTTTATTTTATTAGGAGTTTGAGGAGACTTGGCTTGACAACTAAAACACTCAAAAACTTTTATGAACGTATCGTGAAGAGCATTCTGACTGGCTGCATCACTGTCTGGTGTGGGGTTGGAGGTGGGGGGGGGGGGGTAACCTCACAAGATCGAAGTAAGTTGCAGAAACTTGTAGAATTAGTCAGCTCCGTCAAGGGTACCCAGCCTCCATAGTATCATAGAGATCTTCAAGGAGCGGTGCCTTGGGAAAATGGTGGCCATCATTAAGGAACCCCAACACCCAGGACATGCCCTCTTCACACTGTTACTGTCAGGGAGGAGGTTCAGAAGCCTGAAGGAACAGACTCAGTGATTCAGGAACAGCTTCTTCTCCTCTGCCATTTGATTTCTAAACCAACATTGAACCAGTGAACACTACCTCACTACTTTTGTATTTCTGCTTTTTTTTCATTACTTATTTTAACTTAACTATTTAATGGACAAATACATAGTTAATGTAACTCAGTTCTTTTCCTCTGTATTTATTTATCGTGTATTGCATTGTACTGCTGGTATAACGTTAACAAATTCCACGACATATGCCAGTGATATTAAACCTGATTCTGATTCTGAATATGAAATCAGGCATTAGAAACTGTAACACATTAAGATGCTCACTCCAAAATGTGAGATGAATTACCACACCCAAAATGCTGGAGGAACTCAGCAGGTCAGGCAGCATCTATGGAAAAGAGAACAGCGGCCATGGATCGACACCTCGGAACAGGAATGGGAATGGGAATTAAAATGATTGGCAGTAGATGACCCCAGCAAGTTTACACACGAGCTGTGGTGAGGAGACCACCTTCAGGGTGGAGGAGCAGCACCTTATGTTCAATCCGGGTGCCCTCCAGCCTGATGGAATGAACATCGATTTCTCCTTCTGGTGAACAAAATCTGTGCCCCCTCCCCATTCCCCTCTCAGACTTTTCACTTCTTCTCACCTGCCTATCACCTCCTTCTGAGTCCCCTCCTCCTCCCCTTTCTCCTGTGGTCCACTCTGCTCTCCTATCAGATTCCTTCCTCGCCAGCCCTTGACTTTTCCCACCTGCCTGGCTTCACCTATCACTTTTCAACATGCTTCCAGTCCCCCCCCCCCCCACCTTTTTATTCTGGTGTCTTCCCCCTTCCTTCTCAGTCCTGAAGAAGGGTCTCAGCCAGAAATATCGACTTCCGCAGAAACTGCCTGACCTGCTAACTTCCTCCAGCGTTTTGTGTGAGTTGCTTTGGACTTCCAACATCAAGTCAAGTCAAGTCACTTTTTATTGTAATTTCGACCATAACTGCTGGTACAGTACACGGTGAAAACAAGACAACGCTTTTCAGGACCTTGGTGTTACATGACACAGTACAAAAACTAGACTGAACCGAGTAAAAAACAACACAGAAAAAAAACTACACTAGACTACAGACCTACCCAGGACTGCATAAAGTGCACAAAACAGTGCAGGCATTACAATAAATAATAAACAGGACAATGGGGCAGTAAGATGTCAGTCCAGGCGCTGGGTATTGAGTGGTCTGATAGCTTGGAGGAAGAAACTGTTACATAGTCTGGTCATGAGAGCCTGAATGCTTTGGAGCCTTTTCCCAGACGGCAGGAGGGAGAAGAGATTGTATGAGGGGTGCGTGGGATCCTTCATAATGCAGACTTCCTCAAGTTAACGCTATCCCTTTGCTTTTCCCCTCCCAGATCATCGAAGACTGCAGCAGGGAAGTTGGGATAATGAAGCAAATGGAAGAGATGATTCACGTAGCAAAGAAGCTGGAGTTCGACAAGTTAAAGCTAGAATGCCAAACTCCAGAAACTCCTGAGAAACTTCAGGATCCCAGCATGGCTACAGACACCGTTGGCTCTGCAGATTTTCTTGTGGTTGTGATATGAATTACCCCGTGACCTCTAATCTTCCTTTCCTTCAGAAGTGTGGTGGTGAGATTAGAGCAGTATTTAAGTTCCAAGAAGCCCGACAAAAAAGAGAAGCTAAAGTGAGATAGACAATTAAGGAAGCCTTGCACACATAGACTCATTCAGTAGATCGGGCATTGAAATGTGCTTATCAAGAAAGGTACTGTTGAAATCTAAACACAAGAGATTCTGCCAATGCTGGGAATCCAGAGCCACCCACACAAAACACTGGAGGAACTCAGAAGGTCAGGCAGCATCAATGGAAATGAATAAACAGTTGATGCTTCTGGCCAAAACCCTTCTTCAGAACTGAGAAGGAAAGGGGAAGATGCCAGAATAAAAAGATGGGGGTGAGGGGAAAGAGGCGAGCTAGAAAGTGATAGGTGAAGCCAGGTGGGTGGGGAAGGTCAAGGGCTGGAGAGGAAGGAATCTGAAGGGAGATCAGCATCTGTGGGAGGGAAGAAGGGGTGATAGGCAAGTAAGGAGAAGAGGTTAAGAGGCCAAAGTGGGGAATAGAAGAAGAGGGAAAGGGGGAGGGGAAAAATTACTGGAAGGAGAAATTGATGCTCAGGCCATCAGGTTGGAGACATGACGAAGTGTTGCCTCACCTGGAAGGTCTGTTTGGAACCCCGAATGGAGGTAAGGGAGGAAATGAATGGGCAGGTATAGGCCCACTGCCACTTGCAGGGGTAAGTGTCAGGAGGGAGATAGTGAGGAGGGATGAATGGCAAGGGAATAATGGAGGGAGTGATCTCCAGAAGCAGTGAATGGGGGTGAGGGGGAGGTAAAAATGTGTTTGGCGGTAGGATCCTGTTGAAGCTAGCGGAGGTTGCGGAAAATGATGTGTTAGGCGCGGAGGCTCACGGGGTGGTAGGTCAGGACAAGAGGATCTCCATCCCTGTTAAGGAAGCAGCAATTTAGGGTGAGAATGGATATTTGGGAAATAGAGGAGATGTGGTGAGGGCAGCATCGACGGTGGGGGAAGGCAAATCCCGTTCTTTGAAGAAGGAAGACATCACTGACACTCTGGAAAGGAAAGCCTCACCCTGGGAGCAGAGACATTTTGTGCCTGTTGAAATGTATTCTATGTTTTTTATAGGAACGTAGGCTTTTACAAACTGCTATCTGAAGATCCCTCTGGTTTCTGTTAAAGAGAAAACTCACAGACCCGTAAAGCACTTTGGCCCACAACAGAGAAGACAGATTTGCGTGTCCTCGTGCCGGATTCCCTAGAGGTTGACGTGTAGGCTGAGTCGGTGGCAAGGAAAGCAAATGAAATGTTGGCATTCGTTTTGGGAGGACTGGAATATAAAAGCACAGACGTGATGTTGAGACTTTACAAAGCACTGGAGAGGCCTCACTCAGAGTATTGTGAGCAGTTCTGAGCTGCTTGTCTAAGAAAGGATGTGCTATATAACGACTAATACAAATTTCTATTTTCTAGTATTTGGCCCACAACACTGAATATTATTTTAAAAGAGATACTGAATGGGGTGTTGGATTTGTCCTTGCTTGTGTTGCGCTGACAGCTTCTTCCCTCCACCATCTGGGCGGCATGATCATGTAGCAGTTATCACAATCGCTTTCCAGTGCCAGGAATTGGAGGATCGAGATTCTTTCTGTCTGTAAGGAGCTTGTATGTTCTCTGCGTGACTGTGTGGGTTTCCCTAAGGGGCTCTGGTTTTCTCCCACACTCCAAAAATGTTCCGTTTAGGGTTGGGGTTAGTGAATTGTCTGCATGCTATCACTGAAAGCGGGGAGATATTTGCGGGCTGCCTCCAGCACAATCCTCACAACGCAGTTACAAAGAAGGCACGACAGCGACTATATTTCATTGGGGTTTGAGGAGATTTAGTATGTCACCAAAGTCACAAATTTCGATAGATGGGCCGTGAAGAGCATTCTAACTGGCTATATCACCGTCTGGTATGGATGGGGGGAGCGGGGGTGGGTGGTTACTGCACAGGATTGAAATAAGCTGCAGAGTTGTAAACTCAGTCAGTTCCATCAGGGGCACTAGCCTCCGTAGTATCCAGGACACCTTCAAGGAGTGATGCCTTAAAAAGGCGTCCATCATTATGGACCCCCAACACCCAGGTCATGCCTTGTTCTCATTGCTACCATCAGGCAGGTATTTTTTAATTTCTACTTACTTAATTTAACTATTTAGTGTGTGTGTGTGTGTATATATATATATATATATATATATATATATATATATATATATGTGTGTGTGTGTGTGTGTGTGTGTGTGTGTGTGTGTGTGTATTACCAAGTGGTTAAGGCGTTTGTCTAGTTATCTGAAGGTCGCTAGTTCGAACCTTGGCTGAGGCTGCGTGTGTGTCCTTGAGCAAGGCACTTAACCACACATTGCTCTGTGACGACACCGGTGCCAAGCTGTAAGGGTCCTAATGCTCTTCCCTTGGGTAACATTGGTGGCGTAGAGAGGGGAGACGTGCAGCTTGGGCAACTGCCGGTCTTCCATAAAAAACTTTCCAAGGTGCAAATCCATGGTCTATCGAGACTAACGGAGGCCTACACTACTACATACATATACTATAATTCAGAGATTTTTTCTATCTTTTGTGTTGCAATGTACTGCTGCTGCAAAACAACAGATTTCACGATATTTACCAGTGATATTAAACATAATTCTGGTTCAGATCCTCAGACTGTTTGGTTGCTGATTCAATAAAAAAGAATTTCATGCACGTTTCAGTAAAGTTAATCTATTAGATTTTTGATCAGTCCACATGCGAACGTGACCTCACTGTTCCTCTTCAGCAAACTTATCTATTTCTGTTAATTGTAGCTTATAGTGATTTGTTACGCCTGGACTGTACCGCTGCCATTTCATGACTTACACCAGTGATGTTAAACCGGATTCTGAACTTCTTCACTATCTTCATTGAGAAAGAGCAATGAACAAACTACTGGAAGATCTCAGCATGTTGAGCAGCTTCAGCCCGAAACATTGACAATTCTTTTCTCCTCTTCCCTCCCACAGATGCTGCTCAACCCACTGTTCGAAGTTCAAAATAAATTTTATTATCAAAGTACGTATATGTCACCACATACAACCCTGAGATCCATTCTTTATACGGGGAAAAAAGATTCCTCCTCACATCCCGTCTCAACCTCCAACCTTTCACCTTCTACTCTCTGATGAAGGCTGGAATGTCGACTCTTTACTCCTCTCCATAGATGCAGCCTGATCCGCTGAGGTCCTCCAGAATTTTGAGTGTGTTACTCTGGAATTATAGCACCAGTGGAATCTCATGTTTATGTTTCATCTTATACAAAGTTCAAAGAAAATTTTATTATCAAAGTACATATATGTCAGCATATAAAACCCTGAGATTCATTTTCCTGTGGACATACTCAGCAAATCTATAGAATAGTAACTGTAACAGGGTCAATGCAAGATCAACCAGAGTGCAGAAAACAACAAACTGTGCAAATGCAAAAATAAATAAATAGCGATAAATAATGAGACCATGAGAAACAAGATAAGGAGTGCTTAAAATGGGATTATTGGTTGCGGGAACATCTCAATGATAGGGCAAATGATGTTGAGTGTAGTTCTCCCATTTTGTTTAAAAGCCTCATGGCTGAAGGACAGTAACTACTCTTGAACCTGTTCGTGCAAGTCTTGAAACTTTTGTACCTTGTACCTGATGGCAGCAGCGAGTAAAGAGCATGGCCTGGGTGGTGAGGATAGATGCTGTTTTCCCGTGACAACATTTCATGTAGATGTGCTCAATGGTTGAGGGGGGCCTTTACCCTTGATGTACCAAACCAAATCCATTACCTTTTGTAGGATTTTCCATTCAGATATAAGGCAAGATAACAGAAAAATACAAGGCAAACTCAGAGGGTCAAATGGCCTAATTATGATCATATGTCTTATGGCATTACAGTTAAACTCAGGTTTATTGTCATCTGCATAAGTACATGTATGTGCAGGTGCAATGAAAATTTTATTTGCAGCGGCATCACAGGCTCAGAGCATCAGATAAATTGCATTCACCAGAAAGCAGAAATTAATCACAGTTTTTACAAAAAGGAACAAGTAACTCTGGACAACAAAGATTTGGCTTCCCCAATACTTTTGGGTGTATCTTATGGATTTTGGGTTGCTGATCATGAAAATCACCATGAAATTTCCTTATCATGCACCTTTTTAAAAAAATTGCCTGTATTGGCTATTACAATTCATAGTTCAAGTCAGAATAAATGATGTTGAAATTAAGGAAGACATTTTTGTTGGTCCACAATTCAAACAGGTCATCAATGACAGGCAATTCAAAGAACTTCTAGTTGGACCGGAGAAAATCACATGGAAGGCATTCAAGGATGTTGTTGGGAGTTTTCTTGGCAACTACAGTGCACCAAACTACACGGAGCTGGATGACGACATGCTTCAAGTCTACAGAACCATGAAGTGCAATGTGTCACTAAAGATTCACTTTCAGCACTTCCCTGCAAATCTTAGTGCTGTCAGTGACCAGCACGGTGAAAAGTTTCACCAGGACATTGTGGTCATGTAGAAAGGGTATCGGGGCAACTGGAATCCACCAATGCTGGCTGATTATTGTTGGACACTTAAGCAAGAAGCCTCAGACACTGAGTACAAATGAAAATCATCAACAAAATATTTTAGCTGAATTGAACTATTGTAAAGTGCCAGCAGTGTTATTCAATTAAACATATACATAATAAAAGTTAATTTCTTATTTCTCCAAATTCCTATAAGTGGTCTGAAGTTATATTTGTGTTCAGCTTCAAGCGGGCTATCATAAACAAAACAAATTCTGAGGAAGCAACGCTTTTGAAAAAAACTGTTGTCTAGTGTTATTATTGTCATCGCTGAGAAGGACTTATTATCATCTGCTTATAGGACTTGGGTGGGTTTCAGCATTTATAAATCTTCCTGCTCTGCGATCAGGATGAGTGCTGCAAAAAAAAAGTCCTAAGAATGTTTTAGCAAACGAGGTACAGGCGCTAGGTGAATGCACATCTCACCACTTTGAACGCACTGCGCGTGTGCACACGGTCGGTGGCCGGGAGGAGTGGAGGGGGCGGGTCCTTGCGTGTAACGTCACACCGTGCGTGGCGACGCGGCGGCGGCGTGCCGGCGGGCGTGCGGAGCGACCCGACTCTGCGGCTGATGTTTATCCCCAGCTCGAGGTGTTCGGTGAGTTAAACCGGGGGCGAACGCTAGTTAACTCGTTAACCCCATCACAACTAGCATAACCAGTGAGATAGGTGCGTCGGGACAGGGGAGGGGTGCATATAACTGTGGCTGTCAGTCCAACCTGAAGGTGGCTGGCTGGTTAATAATAATTATGCTGGTTAGGTGCTAGTCAGCGCTAACCTGGTTGGATTAACTGGTGATCAGCATTTTCCAGCCTTTATTTTTCACAGAGTGGGATGGGAAAGGGGAACGAGGGGGAATGAATGTTGGAGGTGGCGGGCCTCGAGTTGTGGCCTCCCCCCGGAGCCTGAGCTCGGGCCCTGGGGAAGAAGGGCAGAGGGTCGAGGTGGCCTGGGGTTCCCCCTCCACACCCCCACTCCCACTACCTACAGCCTGTGCAGCGGGCTAACCCTCCCTCATGCCCCTCTGGACATCAGCTCTTATTTATTTTTGCATGGCAGCCATTTATTTGACCGTGGGGATTTTAATTTTCACTGTTATTTATGATCTCTTCGCCTGCTGCAGTGCCAGAATGTCGCTGGTCCCACTGACAGGCTGGCTCTCTCGGAAAATGTTGTTGGTTAACGCAGAGCCGGTGATTGGTGACAGTGATTGTCAGCCTGGAGGCTGCAACAATCGAAATGAGTATGAGTGTCGGCAGTAGGTGCAGTGCCTCAGGGCACGCTGTGGCGTTGAAGTTGATATCACAGGGAAACCCGAATGTGTTTGTGTGTATGTCTTTCTCCTTTCCCTCCAGGACTCTCTCTGCCCCCCCACCCCTTTCCCTCCCGGATTCTCTCTGCCCCCTCCCTTCCCCCGGACTCTCTCCCCCTCTCTTCCTCCCCCCCACCCCGGACTCTCTCCCCCTCTCTTCCTCCCCCCCCCCCCGGACTCTCTCCCCCTCCCTTCCCCCAGACTCTCTCCCCCTCCCTTCCCCCAGACTCTCTCCCCCTCTCTCCCCCCCACCCCGGACTCTCTCCCCCTCTCTTCCTCCCCCCCACCCCGGACTCTCTCCCCCTCTCTTCCTCCCCCCCACCCCGGACTCTCTCCCCCTCTCTTCCTCCCCCCCACCCCGGACTCTCTCCCCCTCTCTTCCTCCCCCCCCCCCCCCGGACTCTCTCCCCCTCCCTTCCCCCGGACTCTCTCCCCCTCTCTTCCTCCCCCCCACCCCGGACTCTCTCCCCCTCTCTTCCTCCCCCCCCCCCGGACTCTCTCCCCCTCCCTTCCCCCAGACTCTCTCCCCCTCCCTTCCCCCAGACTCTCTCCCCCCCACCCCGGACTCTCTCCCCCTCTCTTCCTCCCCCCCACCCCGGACTCTCTCCCCCTCTCTTCCTCCCCCCCACCCCGGACTCTCTCCCCCTCTCTTCCTCCCCCCCACCCCGGACTCTCTCCCCCTCTCTTCCTCCCCCCCACCCCGGACTCTCTCCCCCTCTCTTCCTCCCCCCCACCCCGGACTCTCTCCCCCTCTCTTCCTCCCCCCCACCCCGGACTCTCTCCCCTTCTCTTCCTCCCCTCCCCCGGACTCTCTCCCCCTCTCTTCCTCCCCTCCCCCGGTCTCTCTCCCCCTCTCTTCCTCCCCCCCCCCGGACTCTCTCCCCCTCCCTTCCCCCAGACTCTCTCCCCCTCTCTCCCCCCCACCCCGGACTCTCTCCCCCTCCCTTCCCCCAGACTCTCTCCCCCTCCCTTCCCCCAGACTCTCTCCCCCCCACCCCGGACTCTCTCCCCCTCTCTTCCTCCCCCCCACCCCGGACTCTCTCCCCCTCTCTTCCTCCCCCCCACCCCGGACTCTCTCCCCCTCTCTTCCTCCCCCCCACCCCGGACTCTCTCCCCCTCTCTTCCTCCCCCCCACCCCGGACTCTCTCCCCCTCTCTTCCTCCCCCCCACCCCGGACTCTCTCCCCCTCTCTTCCTCCCCCCCACCCCGGACTCTCTCCCCTTCTCTTCCTCCCCTCCCCCGGACTCTCTCCCCCTCTCTTCCTCCCCTCCCCCGGTCTCTCTCCCCCTCTCTTCCTCCCCCCCCCGGACTCTCTCCCCCTCCCTTCCCCAGACTCTCTCCCCCTCTCTCCCCCCCACCCCGGACTCTCTCCCCCTCTCTTCCTCCCTTCCCCCAGACTCTCTCCCCCTCTCTTCCTCCCCCCCACCCTGGACTCTCTCCCCCTCTCTTCCTCCCCCCCACCCCGGACTCTCTCCCCCTCTCTTCCTCCCCCCCACCCCGGACTCTCTCCCCCTCTCTTCCTCCCCCCCACCCCGGACTCTCTCCCCTTCTCTTCCTCCCCTCCCCCGGACTCTCTCCCCCTCTCTTCCTCCCCCCCCACCCCGGACTCTCTCCCCTTCTCTTCCTCCCTTCCCCCGGACTCTCTCCCCCTCTCTTCCTCCCTTCCCCCGGACACTCTCCCCCTCTCTTCCTCCCCCCCCCGGACTCTCTCCCCCTCTCTTCCTCCCCCCCACCCCGGACTCTCTCCCCTTCTCTTCCTCCCTTCCCCCGGACACTCTCCCCCTCTCTTCCTCCCCCCCCCGGACTCTCTCCCCCTCTCTTCCTCCCCCCCACTCCCCCCCCCATCTCTCTCCCCCTCCCTTCCCTCCTGGACTCTCTCTGGCCCCCCCACCGCTTTCCCTTCCAGACTCTTCCGCACCACGTCCCAGACTCTCTCTGGCCCCCCCACCGCTTTCCCTTCCAGACTCTTCCGCGCCACGTCCCGGACTCTCACTGGCCCCCCCACTGCTTTCCCTTCCAGACTCTTCCGCACCACGTCCCAGACTCTCTCTGGCCCCCCCACCGCTTTCCCTTCCAGACTCTTCCGCGCCACATCCCGGACTCTCTCTGGCCCCCCCACCGCTTTCCCTTCCAGACTCTTCCGCACCACGTCCCAGACTCTCTCTGGCCCCCCCACCGCTTTCCCTTCCAGACTCTTCCGCGCCACGTCCCGGACTCTCACTGGCCCCCCCACTGCTTTCCCTTCCAGACTCTTCCGCGCCACGTCCCGGACTCTCACTGGCCCCCCCACTGCTTTCCCTTCCAGACTCTTCCACGCCACGTCCCGGACTCTCTCTGGCCCCCCCACCGCTTTCCCTTCCAGACTCTTCCGTGCCACGTCCCGGACTCTTCATCTCCCCCACCCACTTGCCTCCAGACTCTTTCTCTCTTTCCCACCTTCCCTCCTGGACTCCGCCCCCCCCCCCCCACACCAGTGTGTGCTCATCGAGCATTTACAGTCAGCAATATGAGAGTGACCAGATTTTTTTTTTAATTGCTGTTAAAGGTATATACAGGCTTATCTCTCTCATCTTGTTATTATATAAGCACCTGTACTAACCCTCAGCAATTCTGTCAAATGTGTTTCCCCATTTATCAATTCTCTCTGCCCCCCACTTCTCCAACTTCCACCTATGCTGGAGGTGCAGTTTAACTAAAAGCATGTAAATCTTTGGGAATTTGGAGGACACTGAAGCACCAAATGAAAACCCACGCGGTCACAAGGACAGCAGAGGTTATCGGAGCTCTTGGTCGCACCTCCTCCATTTCCCTCACTTTTACTGACAGCCCACCTCCCCACCAGGCAGACTGGGGACGGAATTCCCTAGATCCGTATATTTCACTCAACTAGCTTATGCTTCCAGCACATCATTTTTGATAAGACCCTACGGATGACAAGAGGATCATTGGGGTATCTCTTCTCCCGTATTTGTGACACTTACCCGGTGCATTTCAGACGAAGCATTAGCTACGATCCCTACCACCCATCCCACAATCTCTTTGACCCATTACTGTCAGGAAGGAGGTACAGAAGCATCAGGGCTAGGACTATCAGACTAGATAACAGCTTCTTCCCTCAGGCTGTGAGACTAATGAATACCCTGCCACCACTGTTCTCATCACTGGGACAGCGAGTTGTTTACTGTTTACCTGCGCTGTGCACTGCATGCATTTTAAATGATACTTTATTCAGTTACTTATGGTAATATTTTGTTTATGTGCTGCGTGTGGTCTATGTTTTGTGGGTGCACTGTGGTCTGGACTTTGCTTCATTTGGTTGGATATGGTGATTGTCCATTATGACCGACGTGACGGCAGTCCTGTGCGGAAGAGTGTTTAAAGTAGAAAAGCCATTGCATTGGGGCAGCTCCTCACTCTCCAACTGAGAAGTCCAGTCCAGTGGTACGAGCAAGCGTCACAAACTGGGGTCTTCCTTGGTTGCAGTGGATGACCTTCTGTGCCTTGTTGTGCCTTTCGCTCTCCGTGGAATGTTGTAGAACCACCTTCCTAGCTGTTGGATGTCACTGTGGATCTCATCTGGCCTGTCTGCCGGAGCTGACTTTGCACACTAGGACAGGCATGCCCTTATCTCACCAGGGTATGAGGCCGCTGGCCACCCTCATCTACTCTCACTTGGTGTTGTGCTGGGGTGTGTTGCATACAAACAATTGCTTAGAGCCACAGGTGAGAGTTGAGTGTCTGGTGAGGATCAAAGGTGAATGAGCTGCCACAGAATGGACATGTCAAGCCCCTTCACTAGAGGTGCTACCCCTTCTGGACTCCCCATACACTCCCACTATATATATATGTTCAGTCGGTTGACCTCGAACTTTAACGTGACCCTAACAACAGCCACATTTTCCCCTCTTAACCCCTTTTGACAGGGTCCACTCTACCTGACTCTGCCTCCCAACCCCTTTCTACCTCTCTAACTCTCTTTGCTCATCCTGCAGCTTTCCAGTCCCACAGGTACTTTCTTCTGTAACCACAGGAGATGTAACGTCTGTCCCTACATCTACCTCCCCACTATCCAGCCCTTCCAGGTGTAAAGGCAGAGAGTCACACGCTCATCCCCCAACCTCGTCTGTTCCATTCTGTGCTTTCAATGTAGCCATGTCGACCAAATGCAGACTTGGTGACTACTTTGCTGAGCACCTGGGCTCTGCCTGCTGGCCATTTGAATTCTCCTCCTCACCCACCCTCCCCACACCAACCTGCCTGTCTTCGGCCTCCTCTACTGTCAGAGCTAACTAGAGAAAAAACGCCTCATATTCCTACTGAGGGTTCTATTAAACATAGAATTCTACAATTTTAAGTAATCTGCTCCCCCCTAACCTTTTTCCTCTCTTTTCCTGGTCTACTCAGTCCCTTCTACAATCTCCTCCATCTGCTTATCACTCGCTCACCCCTCTCAGTGTGTCCTCCCTTCCTCAGTTTGTTCCAGCTTCCTCTCCTATCAGATCCTACCGTCTGTGGCCCTTGGCTGCCTCTGCCTGTTGCTTTTACCCACCTACCCCCATCTTCCACCTGCCTATCACCCTTCCCCACCTAGACCCGCCTGTTACTTAGACTGGGGGTTCCCAATCTTTTATATGCCGTGGACCCCTACTATTAACCAAGGGGTCACTGGACCCCAGGTTGGGAACCCCTGACTTTGACCATGAGACATAGGAGCAGAATTAAGCCATTCAGCCCATCGAGTCTGTTACGCTAGTTCATCATAGCTGGTCCATTTCCCCCTCAACCCCATTCTGCTGCCTTCTCCCTGTAAGCTTTCATGCCTAGACTAATCAAGAACCAAATAATAAGAGCATAAAACTTGTCTCCTGTCCCACTCCTCCTGAATCCTCTGTACTGACTATCTCCCCTCTACCTTTCAGTCTGTTTGGAGCATCTTGACCCAAAGCATCGACTGTCCATTTGCCCCCACAGACATTGCTTGACCACTGAGGCCTTTCAGTCTTTTCTTAAACAACAGACAGTACCTAGAACCATAGAACATTCCAGCACAGAAACAGGCCATTTGGCCCTTCTTGGCTGTGCCGAACAATTTTTCTGCGTAGTCCCACTAACCTGCACCTGACCCATATTCCTCCAAACCCCTCTCATCCATGTACCTGTCCCAAGTTTTTCTTAAATGTTAAAAGTGAGCCTGCAGTTACCACTTCATCTGGCAGCTCATTCATCCCACACTCCCACCACTCTCTGCGTGAAGAAGCCCCCCCCGCCAATGTTCCCTTTAAATTTTTCCCCCTTCACCCTTAACCCATGTCCTCTAGTTTTTTTCTCCCCTGGCCTCAGCGGAAAAAGCCTGTTTGCATTCACTCTATCTATTCCTATCATAATTTTATATACCTCTATCAAATCTCCCCTCATTCTTCTACGCTCCAGGGAATAAAGTCCTAACCTATTCAACCTTTCTCTGTAACTCAGTTTCTCAAGTCCCGGCAAAACCCTTGTAAGCCTAAGGTCACACTTGAACCTGAGAGACAGTTTAGATAGGTTTATTACCACAGACATGTGTTGTGAAATTTGTTCCTTTGTGGCTCCGTAACAGTACAATACATTAAAAATATTTGTAAGTTAGAATGAGAATATTTTTTTAAAAATTGTGCAAATGATTAGCAAAATAGTGAGGTGGTGTTCATGGATTCATGGGACGTTCAGAAATCTGATGGCAGAGGGAAGAATCTATTCCAAAAACATAGAGCGTGTGTTTTCAGGCCCCTGATGGTAGAAGTGGAAAGAGGGCATATCCTGAATGGTGTGAGTCCCCAATGATGGATGCTGCTGCCTTTAGGGCACAACCTTTTGAAGATGTCTTTATGGTTGGGAGGAGTAGGGTGGTCTAGTGTCCGTGATGGAGCTGGCTGAGTCTATCACTCCCTCTGTGATTCCCTTGACCATTCATCCCTTCCCTCCAGCACCTGTCCCTGCAAGTGGCCCAAGTGATTCACCTGTCCATTCATCTCCTCCCTCACCTGCATTCAGGGCTCCAAACAGTCTTTCCAGATGAAGAACCACCATACCTGTGAACCTGCTGGGGTCATCTTCTGCCAATGTGGCCTCCTCTACATTGGTGAGACCCGTTGTAGATAGGAGCTCCGCTTCGTCATGCATCTCCCCTCCCCTGCATTTTTATTCTGCTGTCTTTCCAGCCCTTCCATAGAAGCTGCCTGTGCAGCTGAGTTCCTCCAGCATTTTGTGTGTATTACTTTGGATTTCCAACATCTGTGCACTTTCTCGTGTCTACAATTCTCTGCAGCTTTTTCCAATCCTGTGCAGGAATTTTCCAATTCATATCAGGCAGTGATGTAGCCAGCAAGAATGCTCTCCTCCATACATCTATAGAAATACTAAAGCTGCTGTTGCAGTGCCACTGTGCTTTCTAATCATGGAGAAGGTTTCCTCCCTCAGCACCACCTCACACTGCCACAGCTTCATGAAGTTTTGTCATCAGAGTCTTTTATATCATTTGTGAGGACTCAATTTAAAATCTTTTCAATATGTAAGCGCAATCTGAAGTTAAAGGGTTGCTTACTGAGCCATGGCTGACAAGTAGAATTTTCACATTCTGTATTCTGCAAGCCATAATTATTATTCCGACCTACTATCTTCTTAAGTATACTGTCAGATCTGCAGAAAAGGTCACTGGCTCCTGTCTACCATCACTGCAGGACTTGTATGTCCAGGACAACGAAGCAGGCAGGAAAAATCATCATGGACACTGCCCACCTCGCAGCCTACCTTTTCCAAAAGCTCCCCTATGGAAAACACTGTCCTCTTTATAAGCCCATCAATCCCTACTGGTGCCTAGGTCGCCAACAACAGCTCTCCAGAGCCCTCTGTCTTGGGCCAGTCTTTCAAGTTGTCCCGGGGTGACCCATCTATATGTCTTCTAGGCGAAGATCCTTCCCATCCTGAGGATAAGACTCTGGAGCTCCTGTAACTCCAGGTTTTTACAGGACAGGGTTGCTAGTACCATGCCTAACCCTCTTCCTTTCACAGTCATCCATGGCAGAGTTCCATGGTTCCATTTAATCAGAGAATGTATACAGTATACAGCCTGAAATTCTTACTCTTCACAGAAATCCATGAAAACAGGTGGGAACGCCAAAGAATGAATGACAGAAGTTGTTGGAAAATGTTGTAGGGCTATTAAATCAAAAACTTAAACACCATCCTAAAAGTTTCTACCCCCAGGTACTTAATCTGATCAGCCTTTCTAATTTGCCCCCAAACCTCCCCAATCACTGCACTACAAACACTTTAAACCACTGTTGATAATTGTTTACATTGCAAATATATGCTGGGATTTATGCACACTTCAATCCTTATCTGTACTTAACCTCCAGTTTTATTTCTTTATAATCCATTATTCTTTATAATTGTAGAAATGATAGTTTTCAGCTATCCTCCTCCCCCCCACCACCAGCTTTTTATTCTGGCATCTTTTCCCCCTTCCTTTCCAGTCCTGAAGAAGTGCCTTGGCCCAAAATGTTGACTGTTTGTTCATTTCCACTGGTGCTGTCTGACCTGCTGAGTTCTTCCAGCATTTTGTGTGTGTTGTTCTGGATTTCCAGCATCTGCAGAATCACTTGTGTTTATAATGGCTGAATGGTGTACAAACACACATACATGTAAATGTGTGTGGCAAATGAAGTTGGTTCTTGTGCCTCCCTTATTACAAACACAGAGGCTTTGGACTATGGACCCCCGATGCTGGAAATTGCAGGTGCTTTCTCCCTGGCTACTCATACACATTTTTGCCCATGATAGGTATCACTAGACCTTCTCTGCAAACAGAGGCTGCGTAAACTATGTTTCCAGCTGAATTACCAGATATCAACCTACTGAGTATTGGAGAACTAAGATCCAGGCTTCCCAACCTGGGGTTGATGCACCTCTCGGTTAATGGTAGGGGTCCATGCCTTATGAAAGGTTGGGAACCCCTGACCTGGATAAAGTGGACACGGTGATGATGTTTCCTATAGCGGGGAAGTCCAAGACCAGGGGTCACAGTTTCGGAATAGAAAGACGTACCTTTAGAGCAGAGATGAGGAGTAATTTCTTTAACTAGAAAATGGCAAATCTGTGGAATTCATTGCCATGGATGGCTGTGGAGGCCACGTCATTGAGTGTATTTAAGACCATAAGAGCATAAGGTATAGGAACACAATAAGGCCATTTGGCCCAGAGTCTGCGCTGCCATTTCATCATTTCCCTTTCAGCCACAACCTCCTGCCTTCTCACCATATTCCTTCATGCCCTGATGATTGAACCTCTGCTTTAATTGTACTTGGCCTCCTCAGCTGCCTGTGGCAACGAATTCCATAGATTCACCACCCCCTGCCTAAAGAAATTCCTCCTCATCTCCACTTGAAATGGACATCCCTCTACTCTGAGGCTTGTGTCCTCTGATCTTAAACTCTCCCACTATCCTTCACATCCACTCTATTGAGGCTTTTCAACATTCAATAGATTTTAATGAATCCCCCCCCCCCCCCGCTTTGTCCTTTTGAATTCCAGTGAGTACAGGCCAGAACTATCAAATGGTCCACATATGGTAACGCTTTCATTCCCAGAATCATTCTCTTGATCCTCTTCTGAACCCTCTCGAATGTCAGCATGCCCTTTCTTAAATAAGGGGGGCAAAATTGCTCTCGTAACTCCAGGTGAGGCCTTACCAGTGCCTTATAAAGCCTCAACATTACATCTATGCTTTTGAGCCTTCCTCACCACCAACTCAACCTGCAAATTAACCTCCTACATACTTTGCAGAGGTTGATAGGTTCTTGATTGGTAAGGACGTCATTCAAAGCCTATGGGGTGAAGGCAGGAGAATGGGGTTCAGAGGGAATTAAATCAGCCGTGATGGAATGACAAGCAGACTTAATGGAGCAAATAGCCTAATTCTGCATTAATAAATATTTATTAACAAATTAATTAATTGAGCTTAATTAACATAATTGAGCTCTGATGTCTTATGGTCTTAATGGCTAGGTTTTTGGAGTTGAAACAACACGTAGGCGCCTAATCCAGGGATTCAGTACTTATATTGCTCGTACTGACGGTTTGATCCTGTGACCTCCAGTGTGTGTATTGGCAATCAGTTGGGCTTTGAAGGGAAACTGGATAAAGTGAATGTTTTTAATCTCCAAGTAGTTTCAGATGACTGAATGCAAGATGCAGATTATTTATGATAAATTGAGTGGTAGGCCAGAGTTAGAGGGGCTGAATTATCATCTTTTCTCCCCTTGCAAATACAGGGAGTATTTCGATGCTCTTTTGAAATTAACAGATAGTATTATTTTCAGGGCCACTGTGATTGTGAAAGTGTTTGAATCCTTTATATTCCTCCAGTCTGTTTGTACACGCAGTGCAGTAGGCAGGATGAATTGAAATGCATTGCTTCTGCTTTGTATCGGCACGGTGCAACTGCTGCATGGCTTATCAGCCAGCCCCGAGCGGGATTCAGGAGAGAAATTCCCAAGCGTACAGTGAGGGAGGTGGTATTTCTGACACACTGCATTAGCTACATATTGCTGCCTCTGAGGAAGGCACTTTGCAAGCTCAAGCCCATCAGCTCGACGAGGAAGCGGATGCCTCCCAAATGATGTTGGATTCTCCGGAATAATGTGCAGCTCTGGACACTAAGTGATTCCCCCAATCCTAAGCTGTGGATTGGGAAATTTGACTGCATTGCAGGCAATCAGTCATTTGCATACATGGAATACTATAGCACCCCACAGGCCCTGCGACCCACAATGTTGTACCAACCTCTTAACCATAGCCCTCCATTTTTCTACCATCCACGTATCTATATACCAGTTTCTTAAATGTTCTTAATGCATCTAACACTACCACCAGGATGTTAGGAACTTAGGATGTTCTAAGCACTAATCACTCTGTGTATAAGAACTTACCCTGGCATGCCCCCTATACTTTCCTCCAAATACCTTACAATTATGCCCCCTGGTATTAGCCTCTTCTGCCTTGGGGAAATTACTCTGGCTGCCTACATGGCCAAGGCCTCTTATCTTGTCCACCTCTATCAAGTCACCTCTCATCTTACTTCACTCCAAAGGGAAATGCCTCAACTCACTGAACCTATCCTTATAAGCATCACACACAAAATGGTGGAGGAACTCAGCAGGTCAGGCAGCATCTATAGAAATGAGTAAACAGTTGACGTTCGGGCCGAGACCCTCATTATTTATTTATTTCTTAAGATGCAGCATGAAATAGATCCTTGCAGCCCTTCGAGTTGCACTGCCCCCTCAAAACTCCGATTTAATCCAAGCCTAATCACAGGACAATTTACAATGACTAATCAACCTATCGGCTGTAGGAGGAAACTGGAGCATCTGGAGGAAGCCCACATGGTCACGGGGAATGTATATACTCCTTACAGGCAGTGGCAGATATTGAAACCAGGTCACCTGTGTACTGTAAAGCATTGTTCTAATCTCTGCACTCTTCTTCAGAACTGGTTCTTGAAGAAGGTCTCGGCCCAAAACGGCAACTGTCTATTCACTTCCATAGATGCTGCCCGACTTGCTGAGTTCCTCCAGCAATTTGTGTGTGTTACTTTGGATTTCCAGTATCTGCAGATTTTCTTGTGCTTATGATTTGTTTACCCTCGTAAGGCATGTATAACTCACAGGTTATGGGATTTTTCATGAGGAAAGATTGAAAGCAGAGCAATGTTTGCAGAGGCTTTGCCTATGGCTTATAGTTTGGGCAGTGGTGTGGAAGGATAAGCAATAAGGAGAGACCATTTAAAGTCAGAACACGAGAGTACATGAGAAATCCAAGGGATCACACAGCATTGAATGAGGATATGCAGCCACTGTGACACAACAGGCCCTTGAAAGTTGCCCCACTAAGTTCAACCCCACTCTCCTATGTGATTTCGCTTTTTGCATGCAATGCCAAACATTGTATTGGAGGCAGGGTGGAGGTACCTCTCTACTAAGGGAAGTGTAAGGCGCCCCTTGCCTCCGCTAGTCTGCGGGTCACCCTTGGGCAAGGTGTATCCTCTGCTTAGCCCCCCCCCGATCAGGGTCACGTGAAGCCTTGGAGAGCAGGTGGTGGATGATCGTATGGGCAGCTGGTGCATATCCCAAGAACTGGTTATGTGACCACTGACACCAGGCACTCAGTCTTCGAAAAGTATTGATAATGGTTGGGGCCACCTGTCTTGTAAAGACACTGCCCAGAATAAGGCAATGGCAAACCACTTCTGTAGAAAAATTTGGCAAGGACAATCGTGGTCATGGAAAGACTGATTGCCCACGTCATACGCTGTGCACATAATAAATGGAGCAAACATTACTTTAGTTTCCATCCTTTCAGTCAGCACTTTCTAAATCGTTGGGGCACCATGGTAGCATAGCAGTTAGCGCAAGGCTATTACATGGAGTTTGGAGTTCAGTCCTGGTATCTTTTGTAAGGAGTTTGTGCCTCCTTTCCATGGAATGCATAGGTGCTTCCACAGTCCAGTGACTTAACCAGTTATAATTTAATGGGTCATTGTAATTTGTCCTGTGATTTGGCTAGTGTTAAATCGAGTGTTACTGGTGGTGTGGCTGGAATGATCTCTTCCACGTCTGGTTCTGAATCTCTTAGCATTCAGTTAATTATCTTGTACAGAACAAGGCCCCAGAGGCAGCTGTGAAATGGACGTGTGACCCTGGCCCAAGCTATTAATGACCAGTAAGATGGTTTAGGTATGGCAATGAACAATATGTGAACTGACTGACTTCTTGGGGTAACATATATGAACAGATTTTGGTTGCCTCATTATAGGAAGAATGTGGAAGCATTAGAGAAGGTGCAGAGGAGATTTACTAGGCTGCTGCCTGGAAGTGAGGAGCAGCACAACTTTGTAGTGTTTAGCACAACACTTTATTATGGTACCAGCAACCCGGGTTCAATTCCCACTACTGCCTGTCAGGAGTCTGTACTTTCTCCCCATGACCGTGTGGATTTCCTTCCACAGTCCAAAGACATACCAATTGGTAGGCTAATTGTTCATTGTAAATTGTCCCTTGTCCCGTCCCTATTTCTTATGTTCTCATGAGGCTGGTATTAAATTGGGGGACTGCAGGGCAGCACAGCTTGAAGGGCTAGAAGGGCCTATTCTGTACTATATCTCAATAAATAAATAAAAATAATTAAATTTCTTATGGAAGTAGTTTCAGTAAGCTAGGACTTTCTTATTTGGAGCAAAGGAGGATGAGAGGCGTGATAGAGATGTGAAAGATGATAGAGGTGTAGATAGTGCAGTGTCTTTTATAAATAGCTAATAGGAAAGGACATTTTTAAGTTGATTGAAGGAAAGTATAGGAGAGGGAATATCTTAAGGATAATATGTGGTGATATATATATGCTTCGATAATAAATTTACTTTGAACTTTGAGTACATGGAATGTACTGTCAGGGGTGCTGGTAGAAGCAGATACATTGGGAACAATTACGAGACTCTTGGATAGGCACATGGATGGAAGAAAAATGGAGGGCTGTGTAGGATGGAGGGTTAGAGTAGGTCAAGTGGTTGGCATAGCATCGTGGGCCAAAGGGCCTGTACTGTGATGTAACACTCTGATGGAAATAATGTGAAGCAATTACATTAGTTTTTAGGCTCTCAAAATGCCCTGAATATTGAGGCAGACCAATGACATTTAACCCTAGTTGAACCTTAAACCCTGAACCTTCGCCTATAATCAGAACTGGTTTACCTCCACTGATGTAATGTTGAATTGTCTCTTGCCTCAGGACTTTGACTGCCTACACCCTCATTCTTACCCTTATTATTTGCAGACCTGGCCCTTTCAATGTTGTCCTGGCCAATCTCCTACTTTTGGTAAGCTTCTGTTCTCAAAGCTCTGTTTCCCATTCCTGCAGCGTCTGTTCCTGTTCTCCTGCTGCTCGCTGTCTTACGTTGGATCCAGCAAAGACTCACTTTTAATGTTCTGATCACCTCCATATCTGCCCCTCCCTATTTCCATAACTGTTCCCAGTCTTACAACCTTCTGCGCAATATGTCACCAGATTCCTACGGATTTACTGTGGAGAACATTCCTTTGGTTGCATCACCAGCTGGTATGGAGAGGCCAGTGCACAGGAGGCAGTGGATTGTAAACTCAACCAGCTTTATCGTGGGCACTACCACCCTACTTTCAAGGACATCTTCAAAAAGGTGGCATCCTCATTAAGCATTCTCACCACCCAGGGCATACACTCTTCTCATTGCTATCAATAAGGAAGGGTTACAGGAACAGCTTCTTCCCTTCCGCCATCAGGTTTCTGAATCATCCATGTACACTACTTCACTATTTTTGCTGTCTTTTAAAATGTGTTATAGTGTATTTTATGCATTGCAATGTACTGCTGCCTCAAAACAACAAATCTCACGACAGATGTCAGTGATAATAAACCTGCTGGTATGATGATTCTGATATTCTTATTCTGGCCGCTGGCTCACCCTAAATTTAAACTCTCCACCAAGAGTGTACGTGCTTTCATGCACCTGAGCCCTAATCTCTCTGGTATTCCCTCCCTGAACTCGGTGCCTCCACACCTTGTAGCTCTCCTGTAAGACGTCCTTTAAACCTATCTCTTTGTTAAGCTTGGGCTCACCTGTCCAATATCTCCTTATGTGACTTAGTGTCAAATTGTGTTTGGTAAGAGCTCCTGGGATGATTGCCGCATTAAAGACACAAGTTGTGATTGGAATGAACCACTTACTGCTTCACCTGGTGTGTAAGATTTGACAAAAATTAAAGTCTTTTTAGTGTAGTTTGCTGGTACAATGTACATTTTCCTCTCTTGTGCTTGGATTGTTTATTGTTTTGCATTAGATTTCGTTCAGTTACGCGTACTTTAAGCGAGTGCTTATATAATTGCTGCTGCTGTCTGTAAAGAGTTTACACATTCTCCCTATGACTGTGGGTTTCCTCCCATGGTCCAAAGGCATGTCGGTTGGTAGGTTAATTGGTCATTGTAAGTTGTCCTGTAATGAGGCTAGGGTTAAATCAGAGATCTCTGGATGGCGTGGCTAGAACTCCATGATGTATAGGAAAATAGAATAACCAACAGCACAATGCAGGCCCTTCTGCCCACAAAGCCTCTGTACCTACATCCAGGCACCTTAAGACTATGTCCTCTCGTGCTAGCCATTTCAGCCCTGGGAAAAAGCCTCTGACTATCCACACGATCAATGCCTCTCATTATCTTGTACACCTCTCATCCTCTGTCGCTCCAAGGAGAAAAAGCTGAGTTCACTCAACCTATTCTCATAAGGCATGCTCCCCAAACAAGGCAATCTCCTCTACACCCTTCCTATGGTTTCCACATCCTTCCTGTAGTGAGGCGACTAGAATTGAGCACAGTACTCCAAGTGGGGTCTGACCAGGGTCCTGTATAGCTGCAACATTACCTCTCGGCTCTTAAACTCAATCCCACAATTGATGAAGGCCAATACACCATAACCACACAGTCCACCTGCATAGCAGCTTTGAGTATCCTATGGACTCAGACCCCAAGATCCCTCTGATCCTCCACACTGCCAAGAGTCTTACCATTAATACTATATTCTGCCATAATATTTGATCTACCAAAATGAACCACCTCAGACTTATCTAGGTTGAACTCCATCTGCCACTTCTCTGCCCAGTTTTGCATCCTATCAATGTCCTGTTGTAACCTCTGACAGCCCTCCACACTATCCACGACACCCCCAACTTTTGTGTCATCAGCAAACTTACTAACCCATCCCTCCACTTCCTCATCCAGGTCTTTTATAAAAATCACGAAGAGTAAGGGCTCCAGGACAGATCCCTTCTGAACATCACTGGTCACTGACCTCCATGCAGAATATGACCCACTCTTTGCCTTCTGTGGGCAAGCCAGTTCTGAATCCACAAAGCAATGTCCCCTTGGATCCCGTGCCTCCTTACTTTCTCAATAAGCCTTGCATGGGGTACCTTATCAAATATCCTGCTGAAATCCATATACACTACATCTACTGCTCTACCTTCATCAATGTGCTTAGTTACATGCTCAAAAAATTCATTCAGGCTCGTAATGCACGACCTGCCTTTGACAAAACCATGCTGACTATTCCTAATCATATTATGCCTTTCCAAATGTTCATAAACCCTGCCTCTCAGGATCTTCTCCATCAGCTTACCAACCACTGAAGTAAGACTCACAGGCCTATAATTTCCTGGGCTGTCCCTATTCCCTTTCTTGAATAAGGGAACAACATCTGCAACCCTTCAATCCTCCGGAGCCTCGCCTCGTCCTCATTGATGATGCAAAGATCATTGACAGAGGCTCAGCAATCTCCTCCCCACAGTAGCCTGGGGTACATCCCATCCAGTCCCGGTGACTTATCTGATGCTTTCCAAAAACTCCTGCACATCCTCTTCCTTAATATCTACATGCTCAAGCTTTTCAGTCCATTGCAAGTCATCCCTACAATCGCCAAGATCCTTTTCCATAGTGAATACTGAAGAAAAGTATTCATTAAAGTACCTCCACTATCGCCTCCTGTTCCATACACACTTCTTCTCCACTGTCACACTTGATTAGTCCTATTCTCTCACGTCTTATCCTCCTGCTCTTCACATACTTGTAGAATCCCTTGGAGGTTTCCTTAATCCTGTCCACCAAGACATTCTCATGGCCTCTTCTGGCTCTCCTAATTTCATTCTTAAGCTCCTTCCTGCTACCCTTATGATCTTCTAGCTTCCTATCATTACCTAGTTTTTTGAATCATTGGTAAACTCTTCTTCTTGACTAACTAGATTTACAACAGCCTTTATACACCATGGATCTTGTCCCCTACCATCCTTTCCATGTCACATTGGAATTTATGTACCCAGACCCCACGCAAATATCCCCTGAACATTTGCCACATTTCTTCCATACCTTTCTCTGACAACGTCTGTTTCCAATTTATGCTTCCAAGTTCCTGCCTGATAGCCTCATATTTCCCCTTACTCCAATTAAACATTTCTCTAATTTGTCTATTCCTATCCCTCTCCAATGCTATGGTAAAGGAGATAGAATTTTGATGTATCTTAGTAAATAAATTTTGACAAGGACTGTCTATTAACAGTGAAATTAATTAGCCAGAGTAGGTTGCCATTTTGCCACAGTAATTCTTTTTCAACCAATCATTTTTTCCGCCAATGTGCTTCATCTCTGACGGTGGGCATGTGAACTGTTGGCTATTTCATTCCTCTCCCATTGAGTGTAAAGTATGTGTTTTCAGAATCGGGTTTAATATCACCAGCGTATATCATGAAATATGTTGTCTTTGCAGCAGCAGCATGATACTATACAGTCGGCCCTCCTTATCCACAGGGGATTGGTTCCGGGACCCCCTGCGGATACCAAAAAAACGTGGATGCTCAAGTCCCTTATATAAAATGGCGTAGTATTTGCATATAACCTACGCACATCCTCCCGTATACTTTAAATCATCTGTAGATTATTTATTATACCTAATATAATGTAAAATGCTATGTAAATAGTTGTTATACTGTGTTGTTTAGAGAATAATGACAAGATAAAAAGTCTGTACATGTTCAGTACAAACGCAGCTATCGTAGCTCTTCTGGGAACCCTGCAGCCGATCCCGACTGTCCTGTGATCTTTAAATTCTTCAGGCTGGAGCTGTTTACATCGCTAGCCAGCCATCCCTTACTAGCCTTAAACTCCTTCCTCTCGCTCACAAGTAACAAACGAGCGAGACGCAATGTGAGAAATGATCAACTTCCGGGTTTTCCCGCCGATAGGGAAGGCTGAATGTACACAATAGAAAAAACTGAATTACAATAGGTATGTAAAATATTAAATTAAATAAGTAGTGAGGTAGTGTTCATGGGTTCAATGTCCATTTAGAAATCTGCTAGCAGAGAGAAAGAAGCTGTTCCTGAATCATTAAGTGTGTGCCTTCAGGCTTCTGCACCTCCTCCCTGATGGTAGCAATGAAAACAAGGTATGTCCTGGGAGATGGGGGTCCTGAAGATGGGCACTGTCTTCTTGAGCCACCGCTCCTTGAAGATGTCCTGGATACTACAGAGGCTAGTGCCCATAATGGAGCTGACTAAGTTTTCTACTCTCTGTAGCTTATTTTGATCCTGTGCAGTAGCCCCCTCTCCCCGACCCCCATACCAGATGGTGATGCAGCCAGTTAGAATGCTCTCCGCAGTACATCTGTAGAAATTTGTGAGTGTCTCAGATGACATGCCAAATCTCCTCAAACTCCTAATGAAATAGAGCTGCTATTGTCCTGCCTTTGTAGCTGCACCTGGCACCAATACAAGAGCTTCTCATCACCTACCCTGCTGTTTAATGGTGGTGTCATTACCATCGACCACAGGACTACAACGGCTACAAGAGGCTGGGTATCCTGAGCTGAGTGAATCATCCCTGATCACCTTTCTACAATCCAGTGATGGAGCACCCTCCGTTTGCCTGGATATATACAGTTCGAACAACACTCGAGAAACTCAGTACTATCCAGGACATAGCAACCTACTTCAGTGGTCGCCGGTCGAGCACCCTAAAAATGAATCTCCTTTCCCACCAGTGCATAGTAGTGTCAGTGTGCACCATCTATTTGTTGTACTGCAGGGTGGCATGGTAGCTTTGTGGTTAACATAACGTTTACGGTGAATAACAAATTTTTGTGGAAGTGCTGCTTCCTCGGATATTTTTAGTGATGGAATGCTTGAAGCTGAACACAAATATAATTTCAGACTACTTGTATCATGTAGGAATTTGGAGAAAAAAAGACTTTTATTGAATATAATGTGTTCAATTGCGTAGCGGTGCTGATGCTTTGCGATAGTTCAACTAAACTGAAAATATTTTGTTAATGATTTTTGTACTTGATGCCTGACGCTTCTCACTTGTGCCCAACAATAATCAGCCAGCATTGATGGATTCTAGTTGCCCTGATACTGTTTCTCTGTGACCGCAATGTCCTGGTGAAACCTTTCAGCGTGCTCGTCACTGACAACATCAGGATTAGCAGGGCAGAAATCTAAATGGGAATGTAGAAAATGAATCTTTAGTGACATGTACTTCTTGGTTTTGTATGCTTGAAGAATGTCGTCAACCAGATGCATATTGTTTTGTGCTCTGTAGTTGCCAATTAAATTTTCAACAAAATTCTTGAATGCCCTCCTTAACCTTGGCATTCTGAATTGAATTATGAACTGAAGTAACAAGTATAGGCGATTTCAAAAAATGTTGCGCGATAGGGAAATTTCATGGTGGTTTTCATGATCAGCATCCCAAAATCTTTAAAATACACCCAAAATGGATCTCCCTCGAAGCTAGCAGATCAGAATCTTCTATTGCTAAACTGCTTACAGTGTTTTGAACCAGCCAACAAGATCACAACATCTAATCGGTATACACGCGGACCCCAGAGGAGTATAAACCCGGCGACAACACCCTCAACTGCACTCTGATGATGGCTTCACGATTGGAGCTGAAGCATCTGCCAACATTTTGCGAAGCTCGGCGATCTACCAAACTTCAAAATAGCCAACCCGTGCTACCAATATTCCACAATATTTCAGACACCCAAAAGTATTTAGGAAGCAGAAATAGTGCCAGTTAAGGTTTAATTCACACTGCTGTCTGTCAGGAGAGTGTATATTTCTTCCCACATTCCAAAGTAGTACGAATTGGGTTAATTACTTGTGGGCATGTTGACACAAACGATGCTTTTCACCTTATGTTTTGCTGTACATGTGATAAAAGCTAATCTTAATCTTTGACCAGTAACACAAAGGTTCTAGGCTTACACTTTACATATATTAGTAATTTTGTGGTGAGTTCAAAGTGAATGTATTATCAAAGTACATATATGTCACTATATAAATAATTTTCTTGCAGGCATATTCAAATTCAATAACCATAATAGAAACAATGTAAAGCCACATGAACAGGGCAGTTCATCAGTGTACAAAAGACAACAAGCTGTGCAAATACGAAAATAAAGTAAAAAAAGACATAATAACAATAAATAATAAATATCGAGAACATGAGATGAAGAGTCTTTGAAAGTGAGTCCATAGGTTGTGGGAACATTTCAGTGGTAGGGCAAGTGAAGTTGAATGTGGTTATCCCCTCTGATTCAAGAGCCTGGTGGTTGAGGGGTGGTAACTGCTCCTGAATGTGGCATGACTCCTGAGGCTCCTGTAGTATGACCTTGGGGGGGGGGGGGTCCTTGATTATGGATGTTGCCTTCCTGTGCAAACTCTTCATGTAGATGTGCTCGAAGTTGGAGAGGCTTTACCTATGATGTACTGGGCCATATCCATAACTTTTCATAGGATTTTCTGTTCAAAGGCATTGGTGTTTCCATTACCAGGCTGTGATGCAGCCAGTCAATATACTCTTAACCACACATCTATAGAAGTTTGTCACAGTTTTAGATGTTGTGCAGAATCTGCACAAGATTCTAAGGGAGTTGAGGTGCTGCCGTGCTTTCTTCATATTTGCAGTTGTGAGAAATTTAAAGTTACTGAGGGACCTTGGATCCCCTGATGAGGTCAGGCTCATGGACCTCCAATTTCCTTCTCCTGAAGGAATTTTTGTTGCATGTCAGGGTGTGACAAACAACAAAAATACAACAACATTGATTGAACAATTGTAAAGAATATTAAACAATAACATATAATTTTGTATTTATATAATCTGTATGCAATAATACATAAATTTGTATAATTTTGTGTATGTGTATGTATATCTTTTACACTTCTGTCACACTTTGTGTGTAGTCTTTCATTGATCCTTTTGTATTTCTTTGTTCTACTTTGAATGCCTGCAAGAAAATGAATCTCAGAGTAGTAGATGGTGACATATTCACACTGTCTTCTTCATCTTTTGTCTTTAGCTCCCAGTGGAGCATTGGCCATAGGTGACCCATCCCCACCCCCCAGCTGTCTCCATTGTCTTCTGTTCTGAGTCAGTTTTTTGAGGGTGGACCAGGAGTGTCCCTATCATCTAATTTCAGCCTCCATGTGTCCTTTGGCTGTCCCTTTTCTCGCTTTCCTCGGGGATTTCATTTTAATGCTTGGCCAGTGATGTTGTTGGTTGGCTTCCTCAAGGTGTGGTCAATTCACCTGCATTCAATTTGCATATTTGTATTTCTATGAATTCCTGGTTGGTGTTTTCCATAAGATCATCAGGTATAGGAGCAGAATTAGGCCATTTTACCATTTCATCATGGCTGATCCGTTTTTCCTCTCAGCTCCAATTTTCTCCCTTCTCCCTGTGCCCCTTCATGCCCTGACCAATCAAGAATATATCAACATCTGCCTTAAATATACTTAATATCTTAATTTCCACAGCCGCCTGTGCAACACACTCTGACTAAAGAAATTCCACCTCATCTCCTTTCTGAAAGGGCTCCCCCTCTATTCTGAGGCTGTGTCCTGTTCCTAGATCCCCCCACTATAGGAAACATCCTCTCCACATCCACTATATTGAGGCATTTCAACATACGATAGATTTCAATGAAATCACCTCTTATCCTTCTGAATTCCGATGAATGCAGGGTCAGAACCATCAAATTTTCAATACAAGAATCGTGACCATCCTTTGAACATTCTTCGGTGTCAGTACATCCTTTATAAGATAAGAGGCACAAAACTGCTCACTATACTCCAAGTGAGACCTCACCAGTGCTTTATAAAGCCTCAACGTCACATATGTGCTTTTACATTCACTGTTTTCCCATAGTTACTCTCAGTATAAGCTCTTTGATAATAAATTTACTTTGAACTCTGAAGAATCTAATGGCGCCAGCCTTTCCAAGAATCCCCACATCTCAAGCAGGTAAAAAATGTCGCTGCAGATTCCTGGCAGTGCTTCTGAGGTGGTGGAAAGGCTGAGGGCAGTCAGGAGGTGAGGCATTCTTGGCAGTGTTGCAGACCTGTATCCTGCCGATCTGTGCTGCAGTATTCTGGAGTGTCAGTGCACTGTAGTATTACATCATCTCAGCGACTGGATGCCACTTTTAACCAGAGGTAGTTCTGATGCACAGTCAGTAGCTGGTTCGGCGATTACTCAGCCTGGAAGCATTTGATGCTGTATTAACACTGGTTACTGGTAATTGTAACTGCAGTTCAGTTAATTAATCTCAAGTCAAGTCTATTGTCATTTAACTATATCCATGTATTTAACATATATATCCATATAATGTATATAAAAATGAGATGTTTCTCCTGACCAGGGTGTAAAGCACAGTAGTACATATAACACACGTAACACATGATAATGTGTGAAAGTAAGGATAAAATCTGCAGATGAATTGGTCATAAATAACAAACTAAAGTGCGTAAATTAAATATTGTAAGGTACGAAACAGATTAACTGGTGACACTTCAAATGCAATGTGGCAGGGAGTTCAGAAGCCTTTGTGAAAACTGTTACCCATCCTGACCGTTCTTGTTCGGAGTGTTCTGTCTGATGGTAGAAAGTCAGAGGAATGGATGGGTGGGATCCTTGATGATACTAAGGGTCCTATGTATGCAGCACATATCCCGGATGGATGGCAGGGAGACCCCCATGAGTTTTGTAAAACATAGTTAAGATGAGTAGGGGGGAGTCTTGCTTTCCTCGATCTCCTCAGGAAGTGGAGGCATTGCTGTGCCTTCTTATTCAGGGAGGAGATATTAAGGTAACCAGATAAGGTCAATGGCGTGTGAACTCACAGGAACTTGGCATACTTAACTCTCTCTATGGATGAGCCATGTATTCGTCTGCTCCTTCCCGAAGACCATAATGACTTCCTTGGTCTTCTCCATGTTCAGACTTAGGTTGATCTTCTCATACCAGTCTATGTATGATTCATTGTTGTTCAGTCTGTCCGTGGAAGATTGTCATTTGCTCTCACTCCTCTGTAATGATTCGCAGTTTTATCTCACTATGTGGAATGACTTCAGCTGATACACCTGTCAGATAGAGAGGAGTTGTGACATGGCAGGAATGGGTGTCTATTTAAGATTTCCCCTTTTTTCTTGGAGAGAATGTCATAAATACTGCTTGTCAGTGCTGTGCTAATGATCTGGGGGTCCCAGGAGATTCTCTGACACTTAATTTCCCTAGAGACACGAGAGGCTGCAGATGCTGAAATCCAGAGCAACAAACATCCATTGGAAGAACTCAGTGGGTCGAGCAACGTGTGGGGGAAGGAAAGGAATTATCAATGATTTGGGTTGACCAAAAAGTGAACAATTGGATGATCTGGTTTAATTTGGCATTCTTTACTGGTTTGAGTGACAACTTGCTGGTGGCCAGTGAAACAAAAAAAAAACTAAATACTTTGTTACTCACACTTTTCCTTGTAAATGCTCGCTGCAAACAGTGACCGGTGGCTTTCCTGTTGGAGTTGAGTGGAATCGCCTGTACAATCTGACATTTTTGTGGTGTGACTGGAGTCTTACTGAGGCAGGTCACTTGCAGAACTCTGGGCTGGAGTTGCTGGAGTGAACTTGGAGGTAATTCAATGATTCGGAGATGAGGGCATGGAAAGATCCGAGGTTTGATCGATTTAAGAGCCAAGCCGAATTGGAAAGGTCAGGTAATTCATTGAGGCAGAGGCAAGACGAAACGAGGAGAGATCCAAGGTTTGATCAGCTGACCTGAATTGGAAAGTTTGTGTACTAGCCGTATTGAGGTGACTGAGTCCAAGAGTGAGAAATGACCTGAGGTTTGGATGATTTAAGCACCAGGCCAAATTGAAGTGGATGGGGTGTCGGGATCAGAGGAAGAGACAGACCAGTTTGGCTCACAGCTCTGTAGGGTTTGTTCGGCTCAGTACAGAGGCCTTCTCAATTAGCTTCTGTGGTCCTTGGCATTGTGATCTTCAGTTCTGAATGCTGATTGCTTATGTTATTGTTTGCACGAATTCTGCTCCCCCTCTCCCGGGTGTTTGACGATGTTTTCTTTTTACTAAGTACTCTTGGGTTTCTTTGTTTCGTGGCTGCCTGTAAGGATACTGATCTCACGGTTGTTTGAAGTATTCATACTTTGATAATATATGTACTTGAACTTTGATGCTGCTCAACCTGCTGAGATCCTCCAGCAGATTATTTTGTTTATCTCATTTCTTTGCTGAAAGATTTGCAGTCTTTACCAACCAGTTTTTCCTTCAATCACCTAAGGTATTATCAGTCAATAAAAATTTTTAAACAAATTTTGAACAAAATTATTGATGGTGGCTAAACTAAATTGGAAATACTTTAAAAGCAATGCTTTGAATTTTATTTTCAGATATGAGTAAAGAACTTTGCATTGATTTCACACCCCAGAGGGAATTGCCCAGTGTGCTGGCATTAATGCTTCATACAAGGTTCCTCTCACCTGAGCTCAACTTTTTCCCCTTTCTAGATTTATCCAGCTTCTCCTTAAAGGTATCCACATTTCAACAGTTACGCCTGATACCAAGTTCCACATTCCGTAAGAAAAAAAGATAAAATGATGGAGGAACTCAGCAGGTCAGGCAGCATCTGTGGAAGGGAAATGGATGGTTGACATTTCAGATCGATACCCTTCATTTGGACTGACAGATAGAGGGGAGTTAGCCAGAGTTGGGGAGAAGGGATGGAACCAGAACTTGGACATGGGGATCAATTATAAAAACTAGCCTTGCCAAGGCTACCCAAATATCACCTTATACATTCTTCTTGTCTTTTTGTGGCCCTTAGCTCCAGTGGAGCAGAGGTCATCAATAACCTCCCGTCTATTGACATCTGTTCTGAGCCAGTTTCTTAAGAGTGGGCTAGGAGTATCCTCATCATCTAGCTTTGGTCTTGATGTCTCCCGTCCAGGTGTTCTTCGCATGTCCCTTTTTCCTCTTTCCTTGAGGATTGCATTTTAATGCCTGCCTGGTGATGCTGTGGAGGATTGGCTTCCTCAAAGTGTGGCCAATCCACCTCCATTTCTGTTTGCGTATTTGTATTTCTATGAATTCCTGGTTGGTGTTTTGCCACAGTGTCTGTTTGGTTACTCGGTCATCCATCTGATGTTTAGGATTCTTCTCTGACACCGATTGATGAAAGGCAACCAGTTTTTGTAGTGTCTTCTTTGTTGTTCTCCAATTTTAGAGCCATATAGAGGAGCACTATGTTAACAGTTGAGATGACAATATTGATTTTGGTTTTCCTTGCTATTAGTTGGGATGTCCTCATTTACTTCAAGATGTTGCAATCTACTCTGGCCTTATTCATCCTGGCTTTGATATCCTCCGTATGTACTCAATCTATACTTTGTCTCCCCTTTTTCTCTCAGTCCACATGAAGTGTCTCAGCCTGAAACAACTGTTCTTTTCCCACCGTAGATGCTGCCTGACCCACTAAGTCCTTCCAGTAGTTGTTTTTCGCTCCAGATTCTAGCAACTGTCATCTCTTGTACACCCACATTCTGTGAGATGATTTCCTGTGCTTTAGGCCAGCAGTTCCGGATCAGAATCAGGTTTAATATCACTGGCATATGTCGTGAAATTTGTTGTCTTTGCAGCAGCAGCATGAGGCATTACATAATAGTAGAAAATAAGCCGTGATTGCATTAAGTATATACTGTGTATATTAACTATTTAAATTAAGTAAGTAATACAACAATAGAAATAAAAAGTAGTGAGGTAGTGTTTATAGGTTCAATGCCCATTCAAAAATCAGATGGCAGAGGGGAAGAAGTTGTTCCAGAATCATTGAGTGCGAGTCTTCAGGCTTCTGTACCTCCCTGATGGTTAATGGTAGAGCTCCATGGCATAAAAAAGGCTCCCAATCTTTTTTTTTGTGCCAAGGACCTGTACCATTAAACGAGGGGTCCGTGGACCCAAGTTGAGACCCAATGGCTCAGATCGTCCTGGAATGGGAAAGAAATACTGCACTGTTTTAACTGTGTTACTTGTCACCGTTGTGTTCACTAGCTAATTTTTGCTGTATAACTGACTGATCTGTGGACCTTTCCACGTAGTGTGACTCTGTGAAGATTAGTTGGGAGCTAATTTAGTCCATCACTGTTCATGATCAAGTTGTCTGCTGTCGGTCCGCAGCCTAGCAGATAAGCGGGTAAGCTGTGTTTTGAACTCCCAGACTCTGAAAGGTTAGTTTAGTATCAGGTGCAGTTAGACTTGGGGTTTCCAACCTGGGAATCCACGGACCCCTTGGGAAATGGTAGGAGTCCATGGCATAAAAAAAGGTCGGGAACCATTGAACTTGACCTCCGCAATGGCCAGTTTATTAGGTGCACATGAACACCTGCTTGTTAATACAAATATCTGATCAGCCAGTCATGTGGCAGCAACTCAATGCATAAAAGCATGCAGACATGGTCAACAGGTTCAGTTGTTGTTCAGACCAAACATAAGAACGGGGAAGAAATGTGATCTGTGATGTTGACCATAGAATGATTGTTGGTGCCAGGCAGGGTTGCTTGAGGTCTCAAAAACTGCTGATCTCCTTGGGATTTTCACGCACACCAGTCTCTAGAGTTACAGAGAATGGTGCGAGATACAAAAAAAAACACATCCAGTGAATGACAGTTCTGTGAGAATGAGATGTCAGAGGGAAATAGCCAGACTGGGTCGAGCTGACAGGAGAGTAACAATAGCTCAAATATTCACGCGTCACAGCAGTGGTGTGCGGAAGAGCACAACACATTGAACCTTGAAGTGGATGGGTTACAACAGCAGAAGACCACTCCTGGTTCCACTCCTGTACCCGAGTGGCAACTAAGTATATCGCACCACTTAAAACTTGGGGTGTTACTGTCACAGGTGTCTTTACTCTGTAATTTTTTCTTTATAATTGACTGATCTGCGGACCTTTCCAAGTAGCGTGACGTATACTCTCTGTTGATCTGAGTTAGAGAACTAACTTAGTAGGAGTTAGTAGGCTGCTTTGTGAGCATTCAAGTAAAGTCAATCAAAGTACTTATATGTCACCATTTACAATCCTGAGATTTGTTTTCTTGCTGGCATATACAGCAAATCCAAGAAACACAATAGAAAGACTGCACTCAACAGGATCAACAAACAATATGCAAAAGACAACAAACTATGCAAACAAAAAAGAGGAGAAAAAGCAATAAATATTGAGAAAATAAGATGGAGTGCTTTTGAACGTTTGTCTATAGGTTGTGGGAACAGTTCAGTGATGGGGCAAGTGAAGTTACCTTTTCTGGTTCAACAGTTTGATAATTGACATGGTAGTAACTGTTAATGAACCTAGTGGTACGAGTCCTGAGGCTCTTGTACCTTCTTCCTGATGGCAGCAGTGAGAAGAGAGCATGGCCTGAGTGGTGGGGGTCCCTGATGGTGGATGCTGCTTTCTGGCGACAACACTTCATGGAGATGCGCTCAGTGGTGGGAAAGGCTCTTCCAGTGATGGACAGAGCTTATCCACCACTTCTGGTAGAATTTTCCATTCAAAGGACATTGGTGTTTCCAGACCAAGCTATGATGCAGTCAATATACTCTGCACACACATCTATAGAAGTTTGTCAAAGTTTTATGTGTCATGCAGATCTCTGCGAACTTCTAAGGAATTAGAGGTGCTGCTGTGCTTTCTTTGCAACAGCACTTACATACTGGGCCCAGGACAGGTCCTCTGAAATGATAACACTGAGGATTTTAAAGTTGCTAACCCGTGCACCTCTGGTCTCCGATGAGGGCTGGCTCATTGACCTGCGATTTCCTCCTCTTGAAGTCAATATTCAGCTCCTTGTTCTTGCTGACATTGAGTAAGAGATTGCTGTTGTGACACCTCTCAGCCAGATTTTCAGTCCCCCTCTTAGATGTAGATTTGTACTTTAGGAACATTAGTTGGGAGCTAATGAAAGTTCAAAGTACATTTATTATCAAAGTATGTATACATTATACACCTTGAGATTTGTCTCCTAACAGGCAGCCATGAAACAAAGAAACCCAAATGAACCCATTAAAGAAAACGAAGACCGTCGAACACTCTATATCCTGAAAGGAAAAAAAAACAAGTCGTACTAACAATAACCACAAGTGAATAGCATTCTGAGCTGAAGCCCTCAAAGAGAGTCCAAGACTCATCGTTTAGCGCAGAGCTGAGTAAACGTCGCAGAGCAGCAAGTTGAACCGGCCTGTCCCTTGTCTTGGGCCTGAAACCCTGACCTTTTAAATCTGGCCTGGCACCTAAATCGATGTTTAAACATCAGGTTCAATTGCCTTGAGATGCCCTGTGTGGACCCCGCTGCTTCAATTCAGCCTGTAGCCAACCTTTCCAATTTGACCCGGTGCTTAAATTGATCAGACCTTCAGTCTTCCTCGGTCTCGATGACAGGCCTGCCACCTCGCCTCAGATCCACCACATCAAATTGCCTCCAAGGCCAAAGGGACATTACAGACTATTACTTGCGATGATTGTTTGCCAGAAAGAGTGTGTCTAAATCTAGCAACTCTGGTGATCAGATTGTCTGCTGTCAGTCTTCTGATTAGCAGATAAACTGGGTTTTGAACTCCGGTTGATTAAAATAATAGATCTAGAATGCCAGTTATCGTCCGTGTGGTTGCCCTTCCTCTTAGTCATTTGGTTTTTAACACTTAGCTGTGACAAGATTAAGGGACTTCCATCTCTATAAAATGACTCATCCAAAACTGCATTTATCCATCACACAATAGAGTGAGGAAAGACCTGATGATGTTTGGACCATTTAGACACCATGCCAGATTGAAAAGGTCAGGGTGCTCTGCTCCACAGAATTTACTCATCCCTGCATTGAACTGAGGCTGTGACATACAAACTAATTGACTCCTGAATTGTTTGCAGTGATGACTGGTTTCGTGGCTGTGGACTCGCTTTTCTGAATTTCAGTTCTAAATGTTACTTGCTTACTTTTATTGTTTGCATGGTTTGTGTTTTTTCTGCACATTCGGCGTTTGACTGTCTTTTTTCTAATGAGTTCCATTGGATTTCTTTGTTTTAGAATCTCAAGGTTCTATACAGTATACATACTTTGATAATAAATGTACTTTGAATTTCATAGTGGCTTCTGGTTAGGCACTGACTCAATTTTAACATTCTCAACTTTGATACAAAATTGTTCCATAGTCCTATGCCTAGTTCCCTTCAATTTCCTCCATCTGTATAAGCCATCAGGATATTTGTGGCTCTCCAGCTCTTGTTTATAACTATGCTGTCATTTCAGCTGCCAAGGGCCCAATGCCTGGATTTCCACCTGTTGACTGCAAACCTTCACCTCTCTTTTCTTCCTTAAGGTTCACTCATCCAAGTGTAAGAAATTTGGCATCGTGCATTCTTTACTGTTCCTCTGAAACATCTTGCAATGTTTCACTATGTAAGAGGTTATGCCCACTTGTCTTTTTCCACGTACTGCCTACAATTGCTTTCAGCCGTCTTGAGGGCTATGCTTCACAGCGCCCTCACTTGCCTTGTTACTTCCTTGATGGGCTAGACTTCTTTGTCTTGGCTCCAACCTGATGGCATGAGCATTGACTTCTCTAATTCCTGGTAATTTCTAGCCCCCCCCCCCCCCCCCCCCCGTTTCCATTCTGGTTACCCTCTCAACCCTCTCATCCCTTCTTACCTGCCCATCACCTCCCTCTGGTTTCCCTTCTCCTTCCACGGTCCACTGTCCTCTGTCCTCTCCTAATAGATTCCTTGGTGCTCAGCCATTTGGCCCATTGAATCTGCTCTAGCATTCAGTCATTGCCCATCTATCCCCTCCCTGCTTCTTCATTTCCCCACCCTCACACACCTTCTCTGTCACCTGGACTCACCTATAATTTGTTATCTTGTACTCCTTCCCAGTCCCCCACCTTCTGTCCCCTCCACTTTCCTTTCCAGTCCTTGGCCTGAAATATTGTCTATTTATTCCCCTGCATCGATGTCGCTTGACTTGCTGAGTTCCTCCAGCATTTTGTGTGTGTTTGTCCATTCTACAGCTCTGTAGTGCTGTACCTTTGCAGAGCTGCAGGCTACACAAAGTGCAAATAGATGATGCTATGGAGAGATATGAAGATGGGCGGACTGTAGGTATTGTTGGATCCTGATACTTCTGGCATCCAACGGCCTTTTGGAAATCAAGAATGAGGCGTTCAATTTGCTGTTTACAATAATTTTATTAAATGATACAAGTGCAAAGAAGATGAAGCATCGTAAGGGTCAAAGGAAAGCAAAGACTAAAATGTAGTCCTGGTCTTTACATACTAGAAATACCAGAAATTCCATTGTTAACAGTTAACCAATCAGATAGCCAGATTCAAGTAATATGACACCTGCCCCAGAAATCAAGAAGCTTCCGGAAAATACAGAACCAACTGTAACCACTGAAATACACATTGAGCAATCATATTAAATATTATTATATTTAACTATATTGAATTAATCTAAATCTATATTACACTAAATTTAGTTATATTAAAATACAAAGATGCATAAGAAAGTTAAGCTACTAGAAAAATAACAGTTCTACAGCCCAATCCAACAGAGGGTGAGCAAAATGGTGATGTGGAGCTGGCTGTGCATACTGACTGTGTCAACCCTTCAAAGCTGGTACAACGCTCATGGTCTACCAGTCTGCAGTAATCCATAGTAGTGTAGTCACTCAAGTCTAGTATGATGTTATTCCTGTAATGGAGGATACCTGCGCATGGCTTTGTTTAAAGTGGGAAGGCTGATGCATGGGCAGCCATCACGTGGTCCTTGACAGGTCAGGATCAGGATCTAGTGGCATAGAATGCAAGACAATTTCATTGCTGCAGCTTTCACCTGCCTTCACTGACACGGTGTTGTGTCATCGCCTTCCGCCAGCTCCACCCTTGAGATCTTGGTTGGATCGCTCTTTGTCAGGAACCTCCCCTTTGACCTTACCATCGTGGGTTAGCCTACTTGTTGGGGAGCTCACAAGCCCCTCCACCATCACAAGGTAATGATCCTCGGAGAAAGCCCTCCTGTATGTTTCAGGGACATGACCTGCACCAGGCACCTCAAAACAAGGATAGATATAACCAATGCTGCTTCCAAGAAATGCTTCAAATCCACAGGAAGAATAAATGAGGCAACATCAGTGTCTTCACCCAAGCTGACATCTCTAGCAGAGACAACATAGTTATACCTAATTAACTATTGGAGATGACAGCCTGGGTGTCATCTCATGGCTCCATGCCCTTTGCGTAACGGACTCCTGAAACCAAGTCTATTCTGAACCACAAGAGACTGCAGACGCTGGAGCCTCAAGCAACAACCATAAGATATAGAAGCAGAATTGAGCCATTCAGCCCATCAAGTCTGTTCCGCCTTTCCATCATGACTGATTTATTATCACTCTCAACCCCATTCTCCTACTTTTTCTTTATAACCTTTGATGCCCTGACTAATCAAGAAGCTATCAACCTCCACATTACAGGTACCTAATGATCTGGCCTCCACAGTCATCTGTTTCACTGAATTCTACAAACTCTAGCTAAAGAAATTCCTTCTCATCTCTGTTCCAAAGAGATGTCCATTCTGGGGCAGTGCCCTGTGCTCCTAGACTCCTCCCTGAATGGAATCATCCACTGTATCCATGCCTTTCAGTATTCGATAGGTTTCAATGAGATTGAGCGATTTGCTGGAGAAACTCGGCGGTTTGAGCAGCGTCTGTGTGAGAGTCCCAGACAGAGGAAAGCCTGAGTGTCGGGACCAGAGGCAAGGGTTGGGCTGATCTTGCTCGCTCTCCTGTGATGTTGATTCCTCTCTCTGCGGTGCTGAGGCTGCGGCTATCTTCTCTGTGAGTTTTGTGATGTTTTTGTCCGCTAATATGCTGAACTAAGGTCGAGGCTTGGGCCTACTCCGGCTGCGGATCGAAGGACTCGATCTGGTTTGGAATGCTGGCATTTGTTCCTCTTGTTTGCATAACGTGTGTGTGTGTGTGTTCTTCTGCTCTTCTTCAGTGCAGTGGTTATAGTCACTTTTTAACTGTGTTCTTTGGGTCTCTTGCTTTGTGGCTGCCTGTAAGCAAACAAATCTCAAGGTGTATAATTTATACATTATTTGATAGTAAATGTACCTTGAATCTTTTGGACTGTCCATGTTTTGGGTCTAAAGATCTGATGAAGGATTTCAACCCAAAATGTCAACAGTTCCTTTTTTTTTACCAGAGATGTTGCTCAATCCATTGTGTTCTTCTAGCAGATTGTTTATTACTGAACTCTGAGCTCTGTCTAGGGAAAAGATTGCCAGATCAACAGAGGAAAAGATCTAGTGTAGTCAAAGCTACCTTGAAGAATGGAAACTCAGAACATAAAAGTTAGAAAAATAGGAGAAGAAATAAACCATTTAGTCCTTTGAGACAGTGTTGCTTTCCTGTACGATTAAGGCTAATCCTTTTTTTCAGGGTTTCCCAACCTTTTTTTATACCATGGACCAATACAATTAAGCAAAGGGGTCTGTGAACCTCAGGTTGGGAACCCCTGCATCTTAATATAGTATTCCTCTACTCTCCCCATACTCCTAGTGCTTTATGTGTCCAGGAATCTGGTTATTTCTTACTGTGGTAGGAAAATATACAGATTCAGCATCTTCTAAATGAAGACTTTGCTCCTCATCTCAGTTCTAAATGTCTTGCTGTCTACACTGAGCGGCCACTTTACTGGGAACACCTGTTAATGCAAATATCTAATCGGGCAATCATTTGGCAGCAACTCAATGCAAAAAAGCATGCAGACATGGTCAAGAGGTTGTTGTTTTTCAAACTAAACATCAGTATGGGGAAGAAATGTGAACTAAGTGACTTTGACCGTGGAATGAGTGCTGGTACCAGATGGGCTGGTTGGAATATCTCAGAAACTGCTAATCTCTTGAGATTTTCAAACATGAGTCTCTAGAGTTTACAGAGAATGATTAGAAAAACAAAAAAATCCAGTGAGCAGCAGTTCTGTGGGCAAAAACACTTTGTTAATGAGAGAGATCAGAGGAGAATGGTCAGGCTGGTTCAAGCTGACAGGAAGGTGACAGTAACTCAGATAACCACACGTTACAACTGTGGTGTGCAGAGGAACATCTCTGAATGCACAGCACATCAAACCTTGAAATGGATGGCTACAGCAGCAGAAGACCAGGGATATACACTCAGTAACACAAACAAAATGCTGGAGGAACTCAGCAGGGCAGGCAACATCTATGGAAAAAAGTGCATTCGATGTTTTGGGCTGAGACCCTTCGGCAGGACTGGAGATAAAAGATTATGAGAAGGTTTATAAGCTGGGGGAGGGGAGAGAAAAACACAAAGTAAAACTGGGAGGCGGAAGGATGGATTAAAGAGCTTGGAAGTTGATTGGTGAAAGAGGTAGAGGGCTGGAAAAGCAGGAGTCTGATAGGAGAGGAAAGAAGGCGTTGGAAGAAAGAAAAGGGGGGAAGGGGAGGAGCTCCAGAGGGAGATGATGGGCAGGCAAGGAGATAAGGTGAAAGAGGGAAAAACGGGTAGGGAATGGCGAGGGGGAGGGTGGGGAGAGGATTACCGGAAGCTTGAGAAATTGATGTTCATGCCATCAGGTTGGAGGCTACCTAGACGGTGTTGTTCCTCTAACCTGAGTGTGGCCTCATTGCGACAGTAGAGGAGGCCATGGATTGACAAACCGAGATGGGAATTAGAATTAAAATGGGTGGCCCACTTCTTCTGGCGGACGGAGTGTAGGTGCTCGGTGAAGCGGTCTCCCAATCTACCTCTGGTCTCTCCTATATATAGGAGGCCACACCAGGAGCATTAGACACAGTATATGACCCCAGCAGACTCACAGGTGCAGTGTCAACTCACCTGGAAGGACTGTTTGGGGCCCTGAATGGTACTGAGGGAGGAAGTGTAGGGGCAGGTGTAACACTTATTCTGCTTGCAAGGTTAAATGCCAGGAGGGAGATTAGTGGGGAGAGATGAATGGAAAATAGAGTTGAGTTAGGAATGATCCCTGTGGAAAGCCTGCAGGGTGAGGGAAAGATGGTGGAGGTGGGATCCTGTGGGAGATGACTGAAGTTCTGGAGAATCATGTGCTGGATGTGGAGGCTGGTGGGGTGGTAGGGGAGGACAAGAGGAACCCTATCCCTGGTAGAGTGGCGGGAAGATAGGGTAAGAGCTGACATGTGGTTGAGGGCAGTGTTGATGGCAGAGGAAGGGAAACCCCTTTGAAAAAGGAGGACATCTTCATTCTAGAATGAAAAGCCTCTTCCAGACAGCAGATTCGGCAGAGACAGGAGAATTGAGAGAAGGGGATGGCAGTTTCACAAGTAACAGGGTGGGAAGAGGTATAGTCTAGTAGCTGTGAGAGTCTGGGGGTTTATAATAGACATCAGTAGATAAGCTGTCTCCAGAGATAGAGACAGTAAGATTGAGAAAGGGGAGGGAGGTGTTGGAAATGGACCAGGTAGATTTAAGGGCAGGATGGAAGTTGGAGGCAAAATTGATGAAGTCGACAAGCTTCACATGGGTGCAGGAAGCAGTACCAATGCAGTCATTGATGTAGCGTAAGGAGATGGACACCAGTGTAGGCTTGGAACAAAGACTGTTCCATGTAGCTGAAAAAAAGGCAGGGATAGCTGGGACCCATGTGAATACTCATGGCTTCACCTTTTTTTTTGAAGAAAGTGGGAGGAATCAAAGGAGAAATTATTAAGAGTGAGGACAAGTTCCATTAGACAGAGGAGAGTGGTGTTGGAGGGAAACTGGTTGAGATTGGTGTCCAGAAAGCTTTGAGGCCTTCCTGGTGAGCGATGGACATAGTGAAAATAAGATGATGGGGGTCAGGGAACTTGAAATCATTGAAATCATTGAAATCATTGAGTGTGTGAAGTGTCACGGATGTAGGTACGAAGGGACTGAACTAGGGGGATAAAACTGAGTTGAGGTATGCAAATATGAGTTCAGTGGGGCAGGGACAAGCTGAAACAATGGGTCTACCTGGACAATTGAGTTTGTGGATCTTGGGTAGGAGATAGAAATGGGTGGTGAGGAGTGCGCGAATTCTGAAGTTGGTGATAGTGGATGGGAGATCCCCAGAGCTAAAAAGGTCAGCGATGGTGTGGGAGACAATGGCCTGGTGCTCTTTAGTGGGATCCTGTTCGAGGGTAAGTTAGGGGAGATGTCTGAGAGTTGTCACTCCATGGCCTCCTTTACTGTCGCGATGAGGCCTCACTCAGGTTGGATAAACAACATCTTACATTTCATCCAGATAGCCTCCAACCTGATTGCATGAACATTGATTTCTCAAACTTCTGGCAATTCCCCCCCTCATTCACCATTCCCCATCCCTTTCCCTCTCTCACCTTGTCTCCTTTCTTGCCCATTGCCTCCCTCTAATGCTCCTCTCTTCTTTCTTCCTTGGCTTTCTGTCCTATCCTATCCTCCTCCAACTCTCTATCTCTTTCACCAATCAACTTCACAGCTCTTTACTCTCCTCCTCCCACCTCCTGGTTTCACCTCACCTTTGTTTCTCTCTCCCCTCGCTCCACCTTTTAAATCTCTTTTTCTCCAGTCCTGCTGAAGTGTCTCGGCCCGAAATGTCAACTGTATTTTTTTTCCATAGATGCTGCCTGGCTTGATGGGTTCCTTTAGCAATTTGTGTGTGCTGCTTCCATTTCCAGCTTGTCCCAGTTGCCGATTTGTCTACATCTAGTCTGTCAGAAGGTTGTAGAATTTTCATTGAGAATTCCTTTCATATTTCATATTTCAAGTTTGAGTAAATATGGCACAGTTAGTAAATTTGTTGCCTTAGTTGTTATTTATGTGGAGTTTGCACATTCTCCTTGTGATTGTGTGGCATTCACCCAGATTCTCCCACCTGCCCAGCACAACCCTTGCTGATTTGATTTGATGCAAACAATGTACTTCAAAGGTCAGGTTCAAAATAAATTTAGTATCAAAGTATGTGTATATCATCAAATACTACCCCGAGATTCATTTTGTTGTGGGCATTCAGAGTAGGACAAAGAAATACAATAGAATCAATGAAAAACTACACACACAGACTGATGAATAACTAAAATGCACAAGAAGACAAAATATGCAAATACAAAACTAATAATGATAACTATATATATATATATATATATATATATATAATACTGAGAACATGAGTCATAGAGTTCTTGAAAATGAGTCTGTAGGTTGTCTTCAGTGTTGTTGAGGTGAGTGAAGTTGTCCATGCTAGTAATGGAGCCTGATAGTTGAAGGGTTGATGGTTGGAATTCACTGTATGTTTCAATGTACATGTGAGAAATCTAGCAAATCTTTAATCTTTCTCCAGTTTCCTCACACATCCCAACAATGTGCTGGTTGCTTGTATGTTGATTGACTGCTGTACATTCTAGAATCTGGTGGGTGTTGAGGGACTGTGGGGAAAATAACATGGGTTAGTGTAGGATTAGTGTACATATGTGGTTTATATTTGGTGTGGATTCATTAGGACAACTGGCCTGTATTTGTGTTGTATTTCTCTCTAGTACAATCCCACTATCTCCTCATGACGGTCTGGTGACATTTTGTTTTTGTTTTTGGTCACCTTACCTGAGAAAAGATAGTCTTCCCTCTGTGGAAATATATCCTTTCATTTAAAATCAAAGAATATATGCAGTCTGCAACTGAAATTCTTACTCTTTGCAGACATTAACAAAACAAAAAAAGCAAAGAATGAATGACAGAATATGTTAGAACCCCTAAGCCACCCCTCCCACTTCCATGCATAAGCAGCAACAAAGACAACAATCATCACCCCTTCCCTCCCTCCACTTGCTTCAGAAAAAACATCAACCCCCATCACCCACAATGCAGGCAATAGCAAAGCCCCCCAGAGTCCATCAAAAACTACTGTCCATCCCAACACTTCAACATCTCAGACAGGCTCTTTCTGTGACTAACGAGGGAGGGAGAGATGTTGCTCCTGTAACAAGCGAGAAAGGAGACCGACGGCTTGCAGCTTTGATGTTGCAGTTTGACGAGCTGCTTGTCCAAGTTCCCCAACTCAAGGACCAACAGGCGCTCACCGTCGAGGGAGAGGGAGAAGTAGATCGCTTGAGTGCAGGGGCCTTCTTACGGCAACAGCTTACATTGCCTGTTGCCTCGGTGTTTAAATCTCTTGTGACACTTCAGTAGCGAGGAATCGGGTCATCCCCATGGCCGCAACCCGAAGGTACACCTGGGCATATCAAAATGCCAGGCTGCTTGGTGAGTCCGAGAGCGAGAATCCTCCGCAAAAACCATAGGGTTTCCTTAAAAAAGCTGACCCAAACTCTAGGTGAAATACCACTATGGTACATTGGTTTATTATTGTCACAGGTACAGTGGGAAAAATCTATTTTGCGTTGTGTCTGTACAGAATCATTACAATGAAGCATTGAGGGAGACCAAGAAAAAAATGAGACAGTTGAATACTGTGAGCAACACACAGAAAATGCTGGAGGAACTCAGGAAATCAGGCTCAAAGTTTAAAGTTCAAAGTAAATTTATTATCAAAGTTACATATATGTCACCACAAACAAACCTGAGATTCATTTGCTTGCAAGCATTCTCAATAACTCCATTAATTAATAACCATAGCAGATCAATGAAAGACCACACCAATTTCTGTGTTCAACCAGCGTGCAAAAGACAACAAACTGTGCAAATACAAAAAGAAAGGAATAATAAGTACATAAGCAATACATATTGAGAACATGATGAATCCTTGAAAGTGAGTCTATTGGTTGTGGGAACATTACATTGATGGGGCGAGTGAAGTTGCTCTTTTTGGTTCAAGAGCCTGATGGTTGAGGGGTAGTAAGTGTCACTTAACCTGGTGATGTAAGACCTGACACACCTGTACTTTCTACCTGATGGCAGCAGTGAGAAGTGAACATGTCCTGGGTGATGGGGATCTTTGATGATGGATGCTGCTTTCTTGTGACAGTGTTTCAATGGTGGGGAGGGCTTTACCCATAATGGACTGGGCCATATCCACAGCTTTTTGTAAGATTTTCTGTTCATGAGCATTGCTGTTTCCATACCAGGCTGTGATGCAGCCAGTCAATATACTCTCCACTACACATCTATACAAGTTTGTCAGAGTTTTAGATATCATGATGAATCTTTGTAAACTCCTAAGGACGTAGAGGCGCTGCTGTACCGGGGTTATTGCTAAGTTTGTGGCCTAAGGTAGAAGGAGTCAATTTTAGAAAACCTAGCACATTTATTTTTGAACAAAGTCCCCTCCTACATTTACACACTGAGTCCAGTGGTCGTGGAGCATACAGATCCCTTCTATGTAGAAGTCGGAGTCTTGGACCTCCAGAAAATGGTCCACAGCAAGGGGTGATTGATGTTTGTGGCTTAAGGTAGAAGGAGATTAGTTATTAACTTCAAACTTTCTGTATAATCGCTCAAAGAGTTGAACTGCATGTGCATTTAACAAGAGCTGTATAACTCATCTCCTTCTACCTTAGGCCACAAACTTATCAATCACCCCTGCAGTGGACACTTTCTGGAGGTCCAAAACGCTGACTTCTGCAAAGAAGGGATCCGTATGCTCCACGACCGCTGGACTAAGTGTGTAAATGTAGGAGGGGACTATGTTGAAAAATAAATGTGCTAGCTTTTCTAAAATTGACTCCTTCTACCTAGGCCACGAACTTATCAATCAACCCTCGTACTTTCTTCATAATTGTACTTGCACGTCATCTAGCATCTACGAAGGGAAGTGTTATATTTATTTTTAAATTAGAGACAGAATGGTAACAGGCCCTTCAGCCCAACATGCCTGTGCTGCCCACTTATACCCATGTGACTAATTAACCTACTGACCCCGTACGCCTTTGGAAGGAAACTAGAGAACCAGGAGGAATCCCACATGGTCACGGAGAGGAGGTACAAAGTCCTTACAGACAGCATTGGGAACTGAACCCGGGTTGCTGGTGCTGTAATGGCCTTATGCTGATCACTATATTACTGTGTAGGTAATATATTAAACAGTTGGTGTTTTCAGGCTGAGACCTTTCATCAGACCTACTGTGTGCGTTGCTTGGGATTTCCAGCATCTGCAGAATCTCAAAGTTCAAAGTAAATCTGTTACCACATACTACCTTGAGATTAATTTTCTTGCAGACCTTTGCAGGGGGAGAAAGAGAAATACAATAGAATTTACAAAAGAACTATAATGAAACAAAGATGAACAAGCAACCAGTGCATGTAAGAAGACAAACTGCAAATAGAAAATAATACTGACAACATGATTTGTAAGGTGCCCTTGAAAGTGAGCCTGTAGCTTGTAGAATCAGTTCAGAGTAGTGGTTGTTATGACTGTGAAAAACATCACCGGATAGGCACTGAAGCTGGTGGATATATAAGCCTTTATTCAGCAAAGCAAGCAGGCATCATTCTGGAGACTCTCTTGGAAGAAGAGGCTACTGACCCAATATTACATCACGTTTTATATGTTAAAGAACAAAGGTAACACTAGGACAATTTCTATAGTTATAGTGCATTCATAATGCTTCCTTTGAGTTGGACATAATTTCAAATCCCAAGATCTTCACACCACACCCAAAATGAGTCTTAATCATCTGTTTCTCTAGCTGCCTTCATGCATATGGAGACCGCAGGTGAATGGCCTTGCAATGAACCCCAGTCTACAGCAGCAGCAAGACCTGGCATTTCAAATTCAATTTACAGTCCACATTCAGGTCTGAAGACCAGTTGCTGTTGAAATTAATATTTGCTATATTGCATAACTCCAGAATTATTCCTAACAGTGATGATCGAAGTTATCCACAATGGTTTCACAGAATAAGAGTGTTACAAGGAAAGTGCAGTTCAGGCAGACAATATGGTTTAAAGCCATAATATAGATTGGTAACTGGTCATCTATCAATGAAGGCATTCAAACTCCTGTACATAGAACATCTCTGAGACGTTTGCTTTGAGAGGTTAGTCATGGCTAGAATCAACTCCTGTCTTAGTAAGGACCTTGACCCTTTGCAATTTGCCTATCGCCACAATAGGTCTATAGCAGACGTGAACTCATTGGCTCTCCACGCGGCCTTGGGTCACCTGGACAATACAAGTAGCTATGTCTGGATGCCGTTTATTGACCATAGCTCTACACCATCACTCCTACAGTCCTGATTGAAAAGCCACAGCACCCAGGCCTCTGTACCACCCTTTTGCAACCCGATCCTCAACTTCCTAACTGGAAGACCACAATCTGTGCGGATTTGAAGTAACATCTCCACCTTATTGACAGTCATCCCTGGGATGTGTGCGTATCCCACTGCCCTACTCTCTTTATACCCATGACTGTGTGGCTACTGAAGCAACTGAACCCAGTGTTTACATGATGATTTAGGTGCCGGGCCAAATTGAAAAGGTCAGAGAGTTGGGTCTTGTGTGAGGGACGCAGTTTGCTGCGCCACTCTGCACTGAAGTAAGGGTCTGGGGGAAATGGACTCTCTTTGTCAACCTCAGTTGTGATGCCTGTGTTTATTGTTTGCATGATTTGTTGTTATTTTCTCTGCACAATGGAAGTTTGATGTTCTTTTTTTTAAATGAGTTCTTTTGGGTTTCTTTTGAGTCTTGGATATTTGGGCAGCATGGTAGTGTAGTGGTTAGCAGAACACTTGACAGTACATATGTCATGGGTTCAATCCCTGCCACTGCCTGTAAGGAGTCTGTGCATTCTCCCCGTGATTGCGTGGATTTCCTCCGGGTGCTCTGCTTTCCTCCCACAGTCCAAAGAGGTACCAGTTGGTAGGTTAATTGGTCATTGTAAATTGTCCAATGATTAGGCTAGGGTTAAATCAGGGAATTACTGTTTGGTGTGGCTTAAAGGGTCAGAAGGGACTATTCTGTGCAGTATGTCAACGAACAAATAAATAAATAAATTTATGAAGCAAACAAAAGAAAGTCAGTTAATTAAGTTGACTGGTGGCACAGTGGCACGGCTGTCAGTACCAGTGCTTCACAAATGCCCGACACCCAGGTTCACCCCTGACCTCTGTATGGAGTTTGCAAGTCCTCCCTGTGACTTGAGAGTTCTCCAGTTCCCTCCCACATTGACGTGTAGGTCGGTAGGTTAGCTGGCCATTGTTGGTCACAGCCGGTGTGCGGGTGAGTAGAATCTGGAAGTATTTGATAAGAATACAATGTGATCTAGGTAGTTTCAATGTAGATGGGTGTATACAGGCCTGTTTCTTCCTCTGATTATTAAGTTGTATCACTATCCAGAAAATAAAGCTATACTTTTTGTATTTATTATTTTAACATAGAAACAGGCTCTTTAGCCCATCTAGTCTGTGCCAAGCCATTTAAACCGCTGGCTCGCATCAACCTGCACCTGGACAATAGCTCTTCATATCGCTCCTATCCATGTACCTATCCAATGTTCACTTAAACATTGAAATTGAGCTTGCACGCACCACTTATGCTGGCAGCTCGTTCCACAGTCTCATGACCCTTTGAATTGAAGAAGTTTCCCCTCATGTTCCTTTTAAACTTTTCACCTATCATCCTTAACCCATGACCAAAGTGGAATAAGCCTGTTTGCATTTACCCTATCTATAGCCCTCATAATTTTGTATACCTTTATCAAATCTCACCTCAGTTTTCTACATTCCAAGGAATAAAATCCTAACCTATTCAATCTTTCCTTATAACTCAGGTCCTCTGAAACCCGCAACATTCTTGTAAATTTTCTCTGTACTCTTTCAACCTTTCCCGTAGTTAGATGACCAAAACTGCACATAATTAGGCCTCACTAATGTCTTATACTTGTTCAACATTATATCCCATCTCCTGTATTCAGTACTTTACAGAATCTCTCCTTGAAATAATTTGATCAGTTAGAATTTAGTCACCTATGATTCTTTTGTGCTTGTGGGTTCAATTTTTAGCCTAAGATTTTAACTGCAGACATGTGGAACTGTTCAGATTAGTTTGGAAATATTAAACTGCTGATTGAACAAAAGAAGTTGTTCCTTGAGTTAGATTTATGTATTTGATATCAATGCAGTTGGGACATTTTTTGCCAGGAAGTTGGCATTTAAAATACTATTTAAGGGGATGTAATAAAACCAGAGAATGCTGGAAAGTTTTAAAGCATCTTCAACCTGAAATGTTAACGATGACTCCTTCCATGGTTATTACTTGATCTACTGGTGTTTTTCCTCTGCATTTTTCAGTTTTTTTTAAAATTTTCAGTATCTGCTCTTCTTAAAATTTGCATTGAAGGGCTGGATGGCAGGGTTGAGCTGTATCTCTACTAAAGAAGGACTAAAGTGCTCCTTCCTTCTGTTAGTCTGCAGGTCACCCTTGGGCAAAGTGTAGCACTTGCTTAGCACCCCCCCTCCCCCCAGCCCCGTTCAGGGTCACAAGCAGGTGGTGGATGGTCATATGAGCAGCTGATGCATATCACAAGTCCTAGTTATGTGACCACTGACTCCAGGCAGTTTCTGAAGAGTATTGATAACGGCTGGGGTCACCCGTCTTGTAAAGTCCCTGCCCAGAAGAAGGCAATGGCAAACCACTTCTGTAGAAAAGTCTGAACAAAGGTACAGCAACCAATGCCCAAGGCTCTCGAAATAAGATGGTGTCCATGCAGCCAAGGGGCAAGTATAACACTTCATAATGCTGCTGTCTGTCAGGAGTTTTTACATTCTCCCCATGACCAGGTGGGTTTCCTCTGGGTGCTCAGTTTCTTCCCACATTCCAAAGACAGATTAGTGTTAGTGAGTTGTGGGCGTGCTATCTATGTTGGTGCTGGAAGCATGGCGCCACTTGCGGGCTGCCCCCAGCACTGTGCTTTGTTCGTTGACGCAAAATGATGCTATATGCTTCGATGTACATGTGACAAATAAAACTAATCTTTAATGATCCATGTCTGCTCAATTCATGGCAGAATATTCCGCAGCACCATCAAGAGGTAAACTTCGCAGTGCAAGGGTGGGTTCTGGTTTGAGCTGTGCCTCATTCAAAAAAGTGCTTTATTGACCATAAGACATAGGAGCAGGATTACGACAGTTGGCCCATAGTGGCTGATTTATTATCGCTCTAAACCCCATTCTCCTGCCTGTTCTCTGCAACCATTGACACCCTTACTAATCAAGAACTTATCAACCTTTGTTTTATATATACCCAATGACCTGGCCTACACAACTGTCTGTGGCAATGGGTTCCATATATTCACAGCCCCCTGGCTCAAGAAGTTCCTCCTCATCTCTGTTCTAAAGGGATGTCCTTGTATTCTGAGGCTGTGCCCTCTAGTCCTAGACACTCCCATTATAGGTAACATCCTCTTCACATACACTCTATCTAGGGCTTTCAGTATTTGATAGGTTTCAATGAGAGTCACCCTCCTGAATCGATTGCACTGATTATTGGCTTCGTGGCTGTGAACTCACGTTCTGAATGTAATTTGCTTACTTTTATTGTTTGCACTATTTTTGTTTCTCTACATTGGGCGATTGACAATCTCTTTTTAAAATCGGTTCGACTGGGTTTCTTTTGTGGCCACCTGTAAGGAGTATATGTTATACACACTTTGATTATAAATGTACTTTGAACAAACTCTCCTAATATGTTAACCCTTTATTCCTAGGATTATTCTCATGAACCACCTCTGAACCCTCTCCACTGCCAGCACATCGTTCCTTAAATACCAAAACTGCTTGCAATGCTCCGTGCACTCTGACCAATACCTTATATAACCTCAGAATTGCTTCCTTGCTTTTATATTCTAGTCCTCTCGAAATGAATGCTAATATTGCATTTGCCTTCCTCATTGGTATCACTCTGGAGTAATATTAGAGCTCTTGTGCTCAACCTGGGCACTGTCAGAATTCAAAGTAAATTTATTGTCAATACGGTATCTTGAGGTCCATTTCTGCGGTTCTGTGTTAAATGCTGACTGGCAATTGGCAGTGAAAATATAATCCACCGAATTGCCCAATAATGCTTTAACTTGATTGGCTTTGTTCTTCAGAAACCTGGAATGTGTGAAGGGACACACAGTAACTCCTGTTAGTGCAACAAAGCTTAAGGGGAATTTTAAAGTAAGCTTACTAAATGGTAAAGGCTTCCTCCCATACTGGTTAGTAGATTAATTGGTCATTGTAATTTGTTCTGTGATTAGGCTAGAATTTGCTGGATGCGTAGCTCGTTTGGATGGAAAGGTCTGTCTAAATAAATACGCAAGTAGTTGGGTTGAGTTGTTCTCCAATCTTGGCAATTTATAGTGCACCGACAATGTCTTCTCTGATGGTGACGAATTGTTAAGTTCAAGTGAATTGCCAAGATCGAAGAACAACTCAACCCAACTATCTGAGCTACAAATCTAATGAATTATTTCAAAATTGATAGAATATTGAAGGAGAAAATGATAGAATGAGTGACTACCAGAAGACTCAGGTTTAAGGCAAAAAAAAATCAGAGATTTTTGAGGTGTGGAATGCACTGCCCTGAAAAGATGATGAAGGTGGGTTCAGTAGTGCAAAACGCAGTTGGTATATGTTTGAAAGGAGATTTACAAGGCTAAGGGGCAAGAGGAGGGATGCAGGATTAATTGGGTAGCATCTTCATGACATTTGGCATAATTAGCCAAATGTCCTTTTGCATTGTAATGACTGAAGCAAATCTGCGTCATACTCTTGCACATTAAAACTGCAGGATCAATATCAGCTAGTTGAGTAGTGTCACAGTATCAACCTTGCACTCAACGTCCATAAGGTCAAAGATCAGATTGTGGACTTCAGAAAGGGAAAGACGAGGGGACACAAATCAATCCTCATAGAAGGATCAGGAGTGCAAAGAGTGAGCAATTTCAAGTTCCTGGGTGTCAACATCTCTGAGGGTCCAACATATTGATGTAGCTACAAAGAAAGTACAGCAGCAGCAATATTTAATTTGGAGTTTGAGGAGATTCATTGTGCCATCTAAAACATCAAAAACTTCCAAAGATGTGCTGTGGAGTGCCTTCTAACTAGCTGCATCATTGTCTGGTCATTGCATAGAGCTGTAATCTCAGTCAGCTCCATCATGAGCACTAGTCTCCATAGTATCCAGGACATCTTCAAGGAATGATGCCTCAAAAAGCTGGTGTCCATCATTATCCATCACCCAGGTCGTGCCTTGTTCTCCTTGCTACCATCAGGAAGGAGGTACACAACTGTGAAGACACACACTCAACGATTCAGGAACAGCTTCTTCCCCTCTACTATCCAGTTTCTGAATGGACATTGAACCCACGAACACTATCTCACTACTTTTGTATTTCAATTTTTTCACTACTGATTTAACTGTTTAATATATATATTTACTGTAATTCGTTTTTTTCTGTTATTATGTATTGCATTGTACTGCTGCTACAAAGCCAGCAAATCTCAGGATGTATGTTGGTGATATTAAACCTGACTCTGATTCATACCTTACCAGCTACTTTAAATAGTTTGATGGTTCTCAACAGAAATGCTTAACTGTATAGTAATCATATTTATGTCACTGAACATAAGCTTCTCATTTCACTTTTCTAAACTTCTTTCAGCCTCTAGGTTATCAGTCCTTATAAGCTGCATTTTTTTTAGCTAAGTTCTGTTTCTGCAATGTGATCTAAATTTTTTGTTTAATAATCTCTGCCGTGAAGAGCTTTGGGATGTTTTTCCCAAATTAGAGATGCTATATAAATGTGAAGATGTTTATTTCTGGCCAGATGTCTACAGATCTCCTGAGGGTTTACGCTGCAATGTGTGATTGTGCAGGCACCTGCTTTGTACCTGGCCCTCGAGTTGCTGTTGTTGTCGGCACAGCCAGGCGCTCCCACCGAGTCTCAGCATGCTTCCAGAAAGGAACCCTTATAGAGTTAGGGAAGCTGCTTGTGTTTCTCCACTACCCCAATTAAACATTATCTTTTAGGGTTTGGTATAACATCCAAAGCTTTTGACAAACTTCTGTAGATGTGTAGTGGAGAGTATATTGACTGGCTGAATCATGGCCAGTGATGGAAATACAAATGCCCTTGAATGGAAAATCCTACAAAGAGTAGTGCCATCAGGAAGAACGTACAAGAGCCTCAAGATGCATGCTACCAGGTTCAGGAACAGTTACTACTCTGAGATTTATTTTTTTGCAGGCGTACTCAGTAAATTCATAGTAGAGTTATAACCTTAATAGAATCAATGAAAGACTGAAGCAACTTGGAAGTTCAACCAGTGTGAACGAGACAATTGTGCAAATACAAAAAGAAATAAATAATAACAATAAATCAATGAGCAGTAAATATCGAGAATATGAGATGAAGAGTTGTTGAAAGGGAGTCCATAAGCTGTAGAAACAACTCAGTGATAGAGCGAGTGACTTATCAAGGGCAGCGAGAAGAGAGCATGTCCTGCGTGGCAAGGGTCCCTGATGATGGATGCTGCTTTCCTTCGGCAGTGCTCCATGTGGATGTGTTTAATGGTGGGGAGGGCTCTACCTGAGATGGATGGGCCTTTCCTGCCTTCTGTAGGAATTTCCTTTCAAGGACATTGGTGTTTCCATACAAATCAATTTATGCCAGCCAATATATCTCCACTGCACATCTATAGAACTTTGCCAACATTTCAGATGTCACGCTGAATCTTTGCAAACTGCTGAGGAAGTAGAGGCGATGCTATGTTTTTTTTTGTATTTCACTTTCATGCTGGGTGCAGGACAGGACCACAGAAATAATAGCACCAAGGAACTTAAAGTTGCTGACCTTTGCCACTCTGGTCCTCCAAAAAGGACTGGCTCACGGACATCTGGTTTCCTCTGAAGTCAATAACTGAGCGAAACAACCAATTTAGACCATCAGACATAAAAGCAGAGTTCAGCCATTTGGCCCATCGAGTGTGCTCTGACATTCCATCATGACTGATTTATTATGCCTTTAAACCCCATTCTCCTGCCTTCTTCCTGTAACTTTTGATGTCCTTACTTATCAAGAATCTGTCAACCTTCACATTAAAGATACACAATGATTTGGTCTGCATAGCTTTCTGTGGCAATGAATTCCACAGATTCACCACCCTCTGTCTAAATAAATTGCTCCTCATGTCTGTTCTAAAAGGCTGTCCTATTCTGAGGTTATGCCTTCTAGTCCTAGACTCTCTCCACGTCCTTTCAATGTCCTCTCCACATCTAGGCCTTTCAATATTTGATAGCTTTCAGTGTGATTTCCCCTCATTCTTCTAATCTTCAGTGGTATCCCAAAAAATAGCAGTGGAATAAATAACCAGGTACCCCAGTTTTCAAAGATGTTTGTTGATAATGGGTGGTGGGGTGGAGATATGCGTCTACCAAAGGAGGTGTAAGGAGCTCCTTCCCTCTACTAGCCCGCAGGTCACCCTTGGACAAGGTGTATCACCTGCTTAGCCCCCTCTGCTCCCCATGATCAGGGCCATGTGAAGCTATGGGAGCAGGTGGTGGATGGTCGTATGAGCAGCTGGTGCAGATCACAAGTCCCGGTTATGTGTCCACTGATGCTAAGCAGACGATCTCTGAAGAGTATTGATAATGGCTGGGGTCACCCATCTTATGAAGGCTCTGTAGCAAAATTTGCCTAGAGCCGTCATGGCCACCATGATCGCCTATGTTATACGACATAGCACATAACAATGAGTCAGGACAATCATTTGCTCAGAATACTGTGGATGAACTCCCTGCCCTCTGTAGGAGCACAGAGAGAAGATCTAATTCTCCGTTTATCTCCCATTTGAAGGAGGGCTCCTCATACAGTGTGAAAGTCCTCCAGTGCTGATACTGGAATTATCAATCTGAGAGGCAGGTTTGAACCTTGAAGTTGCTGACTCATGCCACCCATTTGATCCACCAATAAATACAGCAACAAACACACAGCAGCACAACGAACGATTTGCGTGCAGTATGAGGTAGGACTGCATACACTAGTGTTAACTTGCATGTAAATTCCTGAGGAGAGTGTAGAAAAGTTCAATCAGTTCAATGGTTCCATTTAATATCAGAATGTTTACAGTTTACAACCTGAAATTCTTGCTCTTCAAAGACATCTGCAAAACAGATAAACCCCAAAGAGTGAATGACAGAAAGACATTAGAACCCCAAAGCTCCCCTACCCCCTCCTATGTGCAAGCAGCAGCAAAGCATCAACCCCCCCCCCCCCCGCCCTTACTTGTTCTAGCAGGAAGCATCGGCCCTCCCACCACCCACCAAGAGCAATAGCAAAGTCCCAAAAGAGCCCATGATCTGGAGACCATCAAAAATTACATGGTCTGTCTCCCTCTCCCTCCCCATCCCTCTCCCCCTCTTTCCCTCCCCTTTCACAGCAAGAACGGAGACTCAACAGCTCGTTGATCCAATGTTACATTTTGCAGCATCACTTTATTTCTCCAACTTGAATTCGCTCTCACCATCAAGAGAGAAACAGCGACCATTCAAGTGCAGATGCCTCCAACAGCCACACCTCCTGCCGTGAGGATAGGACAACTCTAAGTTTGTCCCAACCTTCAGGTTTTTGAAATACTCTCGACCATATTATACTCAGGTTCATAGGAGATTGAGACTGAGATGGTAATGAATCAGGTGCAGATTTGATGTGTCAAATGGCCTAATTCTGCTCCTATATTTTATTAATTTTTAAAATTAGTTTTATTTGACAAGTACATCAGAATACGCAGTGAAACACCACATTCTGAGGGGTTGTGCTAGGAACAGCATGCATCTGTCTGGTGCTAACAAAGAATGGCAATTCACTATCCCAAGCTCATATGGAATATGGGAGGAAACCCACATGGTCATGAAGAGAACATAGAACCTCTTTTCAGACAGTGGTGGGAATCAAACCCTGATCGTTGATCGTTGGGACTGTAATGTGATTGCGTTAACCGCTACATTATGGTGCCATCCTAGTTTATGTTGTTGTGTGCGAAGTTCATGAAAACTAGCTTTTTGCAGCAGCAGCACAGTATGGCAAATGTATACAAGCTAGACTTAGATTAACATATTATACATCAATTTAGAATCAGAATCAGGTTTAATATCACCGGCATATATCATGATATTTGTTGACTTTGCAGCAGTAGTACAATGCAATACATAATAATAGAAAAAAACATTAATTACATAAAGTATTTATACTAAATAGTTAAATGAGTACTGAAAAAATGAAAATAAAAAAGTAGTGAGGTAGTGTTTATGGGTTCAATGTCCATTCAAAAATCCAGTGGCAAAGAGAAGGAAGCTGTTCCTGGATTGTTGAGTGTGTGCCTTCATGCTTCTGTAACTCCTCCCTGATGGGAGTAATGAGAAGAGGGAATGACCTGGGTGATGGTGATCCTTGATGGACTTCACCTTTTTGGCATTGATCCTTGAAGATGTCCTGGATGCTATGGAGGCCATTACCCACGATGGAGCTGACTTAAGTTTACAACTTTCTGCAGCTTATTTCGATCCTGTGCAGTAGCACCCCTCCCCATCCCCCATACCAGGTGATGCAAAATAACCAAAGGGCTATTTTGGAGCTAAGGGTAAGACTGCTGTATCGAAGGGAATTGAGGTATTGCTATGCGCTGTGTTTTACTGGGACATGGCCTACTCCGAGCATGCCAACTTCAGTGATCACACTCAAAGGCTTTTCGATTCACAGGATGGACCAAACTTCTAACTCGGAAAAGGCAGAAGATGGGGGGGTGTATGTTTCATGATAAACTGCCTGAGATGTTCTGATGTGGCGATTCTGTCATACTCCTGTTACCCTGACCTAGGACACCTACTGATAAAGTGATGACTGTTCTATTTACCAAAAAAGTCCTCCACTGTGATCCTGACTACCATTGGCTAACTGTAATCATTCACTTGAGACACTGCATGCTTCCATCACCAAACAAGGGATAGTCCACCCTTGGGCATTTCAAATCATAATCGGGCACTTCGATCAGGCTTGCTTGAAGAAATCTCTGCCCAGTCACCTGTAGCACCATAGATCCCTAAACACAAGACTACTGCTATACTACGATAAGGAATGCCTTGTCCAGAGCGCATTTCAGAAAATCTGATCACCTGACTACCCTTCTCCTCCCTGCATGTGGGCAGGTACTTAAAGAGCAAGGCTCCAGAGATGAGGACAACAGACACACATTTCAGGCATTGCAGATTTTCTCTTGTTTTTGATAAGGACAACAGAGGTGGTCGTGGGAGGCAAAGGAGCAGCTATGGGTTTGCTTCAAGTTGGTAAATCTAGGCCGTGTTCAAAGACTCATGAGAGGATCTGAATGAACATATCATGGTTGTCATGGACTTTATAAAAATAGTCATGGATGAGTTCCCACAAAATCATTCAGTGTTCCCTAACCAAAAGCCCTGGATAAATCACGAGTTCCACAGTCTGCTGAGGGCCAGATCAGATGCATGCAGGTTTGGCAACCAAGTAAATACAAGAGGCCCAGGTATGATCTCCGGAAAGCCATCTTATAGCGAAGTAGCAATTCTGGGCCGAACTTGAATTACTAAAGCATGCTCAACAGTGGTGGCAGGGCTTGAATGCTGATACCCCTTACAAAGTGAAATCAAGCAGCATACATTAATGATAGCAGGTCTTTGCTCCCAGATGGGCTAAATTGCCTTCTTTACTCGCTTCACAAACTCCCACTGCCCCCGATAACCCCGTGATTTCAGTCGTTGTGGCTGATGTGAGACCATCCTTCAGGAGGGTGAACCCACAGAAAGCATCTGACTGGTTGGGGCGCCTGGCTGAATATCAAAAATTTGAGCTGATCAGCTGGCTGGAGTGTTCACTGACCTCTTGCTTCGGCTGTCTGAGGTACCCACCTGCTTTAAACAGGTTTCAGTTATACTGGTGCCTGCCTCAGTGACTAATATCCAGTAGCACTACTTCCACTGTGATGAAGTGCTTTGAGAGGTGGTAGTGAAACATACAATTCCTGCCTGAGAAGTGACTTGTATCTGCTCCAATTTGCCTACAGGTCCACAGCAGATCCCATTTTATTTCCTCTTCACTCAACCCTGGAACATCTGGACAGCAGAGATGCAAACACCAGGATGCTCTTTATCGACTACATCTTGGCGTTCAGTACTGCCATATCCTCAAAACTAATCAATACGCTTCAAGTTCTTGGCCTTAATATCTCCTTGTGCAGTTGGACCCTCAATCTCCTCACTTGCAGGCCCCAGTCAGTTCAGATTGGCAACGACATCTTCTCCACTGTCGTTATGAGCACAGGTGCACCCCAAGGCTGTGTGCTTAGCCCTCTGCTCTATTTGCTGTGTGGTTAAGCAGAGGTCCAATACCATATTTCAGTATGATGATGACGCCACTGTCATTGGCCGAATGAAAGGTGGTGATGAATCAGCATATAAGAGGGAGATTGAAAATCTGGCTGAGTTGGTGCCGGAGCAACAACCTCTCACTTAATGTCTGCAAGAGCAAGGAGCTGATTATTTACTTGAGGAGGGGGAAACTGGAGGTCCATGAGCCAGTCCTTATCAGGGGATCAGAGGTAGAGATGATTAGTGACTTTAAATCGTTTGGTGTTATAATCTCAGAGGAACTGTCCTGGCCCAGCACACAAGTGCAATTACAAAGAAAGCAGGGCAGCGCCCCTATTTCCTTAGAAATTTGAGAAGATTGGGCATGATTCCATTATGGTTATTGGATTTATTGTGTCTGCACACAAGAAAATGAATCTTGGGGTTGTATATGGTAACGTATATGTACATTGATAATATATTAACTTTGATGACTCTAAAGCTTTGACAAACTTCTATCGATGTGCGGTGGGGAATATATTCACTGTTTGAATGACGGCCTGGTGCCTTGAACACAATATCCAAAGCAGTAGATACAACCCAGTCCATCGCGGGTAAAGTCCTCCCACCATTGAGCACATCTGCACAAAACGTTGTGGCAGGAAAGCAGCATCCATTGTCAGGGACTCCCACCATCCAGGTCATGCTGTCTACTCGCTGCTGTCATCAGGAAGAAGGTAATAACTCATCTCTTTCTACCTTAGGCCATGAACTTATCAATTACCCCTGATGAGTTATTAACTTAAAACTTTCTGCATAATCACTCAAAGAGTTGAACTGCATGTGCATGTAACGAGAGCTGTATAACTCATCTCCTTCTACCGTAGGCCACGAACTTATCAGTCACCCATCTGTGGACACTTTCTGGAGGTCCAAGATCCGTATACTCCACTTCCGCTGGACTAAGTGTGTAAATATAGGAGGGGACTATGTTGAAAGATAAATGTGCTAGGTTTTCTAAAGTTGACTCCTTCTGCCTTAGGCCATGAACTTATCAATCACCCCATCGTATATGGATATATATATATGAAATAGTTAAATAAGGTGTGCAACATGGGTCCGATGTTCATTCAGAAATCGGATGACAGAGAGGAAGAAGCTGTTCCTGAATCGTTGAGTGTGTGCCTTCAGGCTTCTGTACCTCCTCCTTGATGGTAGCAATGAGAACAAGACATGTCCTAGGTGATGGGAGTCCTCAATGATAGATGCTGCCTTCTTTGAAGCACCGTTCCTTGAAGATGTCTTGAATACTATGGAGGCTAGTGTCTATGATGGAGCTGACTAAGTTTACAACTCTTCACAGCTTATTTCGATTCTGTGCAGTGATCTCTCCCCGCACCCTCCCCCCCATACCAGACAGTAATTCAGCCAGTTAGAATGCTCTCCATGTTGTGACTATCTCAAATCTCAAACTCTCAATGAAGTATAGCCACTGTCATGCCTGTAGTAGTATGGATATGTTGGATCCAGGATAGATCCTCAGATATATTGAACCCAGGAACTTGGAATTGCTCACTCTTTCCACTTCTGACCCCTCTATTGGACTGGTGTCTGTGACTTCATCTTACTCTTCTGAAGTCCACAATCAGTTCTTTGGTGTTACTGATGTTGAGTGCAAGGTTGTTGCTGCAACCCCACTCAACTAGCTGATATATCTCACTCCTCTGTGCCTTCTCATCACTATCTGAAATTCTGCCTACAATGTTTGTATTACTGAGAAGTATATTACGGAATACTCTTGTTAGTAACGTGGCTGAGTAACTTGGGGAATAGCAAAAGAAGGACAGTATTCGGTGACTTTGGATGTAGGATCATAAGACATAGGAGTAGAATTAGGTAATTCAATCAGTCGAGCCTGCTCTGCTATTCTATCATGGCTGATTTATTTACTCCCATTCTCTTGCCTTCTTCCCATTGCTTTTGACACCCCGACTAATCAAGAACCTATCGGCCTCCACTTTAAGTATACCCATTGGCTTGGCCTCCACTGCTGTCTATGGAAATGAACTCCACAGATTCACAACTTTCTGGTGAAAAATTGAAATCAAGTTTATTGTCATATGCATAAGTGTAATGAAAAGCTTACTTGAAGCAGCACCACAGGTGTGGTTGTCCATCGTGTCTGATGATGACAGGAAACCTGGGCCTGAGAGCTTTTAAAGTGGGAAAAGCCATTGCACTGGAGTAGTTACTCTCTCTTGACCTCAAAAGTCCAGGTCTAGTGATGTAAACAAGCATCACAAGCTGGGGTCATCCTTGGTTGCAGTGGATGACCATGATGTCTTGTGTGCCTTATTATGCCCTTGACTCTCCATGGCACATTGCCGTGCCACCTTCCTGGTCATTAGATCTCACTGTAGATCTCATCCGTCTAGTCCACTAGAGCTGACTTTGCCTGCTAGGACATGCATGTCCCTATCTCACCGGGGTATGAGACCCACCATTTACCCTCACTTGGTTTAGCCCATCTGTCAAAATGATGTACAGGGTGGTGCCACTGTCACATGCAAACAGCTGCTTGGAGCCATAGGTGAGAGCTGATTGTCCAGTGGGGACCAAAGTTGAGTGAACTGCCCCAGAATGGATAAGACAAGCTCCATTACCAGAGGTGCTACCCCTACCCGGACACCCCAAACACCACATGCATATAGCATTAAATATGCAACATTCGTGCAAAAGTTTTACAAGAAAGAATACAATTAGAACAAAAAAAATTGGTGTGCAAAGTGATCACAAAGTTGCAATTGTGAGTTAGCGATTAGGATTAGTGATTAGATTGGTTCAAGAACCCAAATATTTGAAGGTTTTGCGTAGCTGTTTTCAAACCTGGTGTTGTGGGACTTTGGGCTTCTGTACCTCCTGGCAGATGGTAGCTGTAAAAAGATGACATGGCCGAGATGGTGAGGATCTTTGATGATGGATGTTGCATTCTTGAGGCAGTACCTCCTATAGGTACTACCGGTGGTGGGGAGGGATGTGTTAGGCTGAGTACAATCCAGATTCTTATGGTTTTGCACGTTAGAAATGCAACCACATAGGATACTTTCAACTGGACTTCTGTAGAAGTTGAGTGTTTGATGACAAGCAGAACTTTCTTAACCTCCTAAGAAAGTAAAGATGCTGGCACACCTTCACTGTGTTTGTATCTGCGTGTGTATCTCACTTTAATGACTCTATCTCATTATTTTATGCTCTCGTTATTTAATGCTATTTATTTATATTTGCAACTGCACAGTTTGTTGTCTTTTGTACTCTGGTTGATCTTTCATTGATCTCGTTGAAGTTACTCTTCTATAGATTTGCTGAGTATGCCCACAAGAAAATTAATCTCAGAGTTGTATGTGGAGACATCTTTTTACTTTGATAATAAATTTACTTTGACTTTAATTTCTAAGTGCATAGTCCTGGTTTATCACAGTCTATACCAGAAGTTCTCAACCTTTTTTATACCATGGACCCCAACCATTAACTGAAGGGTCTGTGGACCCCAGGTTGGGAATCCCTGGTCTAGACCTTACATGCAGTTCCTTCTGACCTAATGTAGAAAGTTTCAAAAGATTAGATTAAAGATGGCCATTTTTGTCACATATACATCAAAGTACAATGAAATATGTTGTTTGTGTGAATGTCCAACACAGTTCGAGCATGTGTGGGGGAAGCTTGCTTACTGCATCAATATAGCATGCTCATAACTTATTAACCCTAACCCATACATCTTTGGAAACTGGAGCACCTGGAAAAGCCCATCCACTCATGGGGAAAACGTACAAACATTTTACAGACAGCGGCAAGAATTGAACTCTGGTTGCTCGTGTTGTAAAGCTTTACCCTAACCGTTATGCTATCATGCCATCTATCTCACCAGATTAAAATAGACTTGCTTTGTGTGGTGGTATTTATTATCTCGGGGTATCAATGAGCACTATGATGGCCTTCAAGAAATCTTACAGTGTACAGAGCAATGGAATACCCACCGCATAATCAGTTTTATGCCTTATAAATGTTCAGGTATAATTATTGCCTTTTGTACACCTGGGGAACAAAATTATAAATTGTTTTATTATTGTCACATGTACTGAGCTAAAGCCCCTGAGTAGGAGTGAAAATCTTAGTTCTGCCTGTCTTTCAGACAGTTCATTCCATCACATCAGTACATTGAGGTGGTGTCAATAATACATTATTGTTCAGAAGTCTTATGCACAAATGCGTATACAGTGGCATGCAAAAATTTGGAAGTAAAGTTCCAAAAGGTGTGGGGACCCTTTCTTGAATATTTTCAAAACTCCTAGACAGACTAAAGGTCCATTCTTTCTCCCTTTCCTCAGTCCATAAATCCCTGACCACTAGCATTTTTTGGTAAAACTCTTCAGACTCATATTTGTTATCGTACAACAGCCTATGTATTAGAAAAATACACCTTCTCTATACCAATGCAGCTCTGTGGGGACAAAGGTTCTGTTTAACCCTTTTTGCCAATGCATTAATGGCTTGGAGTTGGGGACTGGGGTGGGGGTGGGGTGATAATGTTTGTACTATGGGTACATCTCTTTCATGAATGTGAATTGTACATTTGTTATGCACTGCACAATTCTCCTTTACACTATGTTCTCTTTATTTAAAAAGATCAATAAAAGTATTGTCGAAAGAGAAAAAAAAGTTTGGGCACCCCGGTCAAAATTTCTTTTACTGTGAATAGTTAGTGAGTAAAAGATGAACTGATCTCCAAAAGTCATAAGGTCAAAGATGAAACATTCTTTTAAACATTTTAAGCAAGATTAGTGTATTATTTTTGTTTTGTACAATTTTAGAGTGAGAAAAGGAAAGGAGCACCATGCAAAAGTTTGGGCACCCCAAGAGATTTGAGCTCTCAGATAACTTTTACCAAGGTCTCAGACCTTAATTAGCTTGTTAGGGTTATGGCTTGTTCACAGTCATCGTTAGGAAAGGCCAGGTGATGCAAATTTCAAAGCTTTATAAATATCCTGACTCGTCAAACCTTGTCCCAAAAATTAGCAGCCATGGGCTTCTCTAAGCGGCTGCCTAGCACTCTGAAAATTAAAATAAATGATGCCCACAAAGCAGGAAAAGGCTATAAGAAGATAGCAAAGCATTTTCAGGTAGCCATTTCCTCAGTTCGTAATGTAATTAAGAAATGGCAGTTAACAGGAATGGTGGAGGTCAAGTTGAGGTCTGGAAGACCAAGAAAACTTTCTGAGAGAACTGCTCATAGGATTGCTAGAAAGGTAAATCAAAGCCCTTGTTTGACTGCAAAAGACCTTCAGGAAGGTTTAGCAGACTCTGGAGTGGTGGTGCACTGTTCTACTGTGCAGCGACACCTGCACAAATATGACCTTCATGGAAGAGTCATCAGAAGAAAACCTTTCCTGTGTCCTCACCACAAAATTCAGCATCAGATGTTTGCAAAAGAACATCTAAACAAGCCTGATACATTTTGGAAAAAAGTCCTGTGGACTGATGAATTTAAAATAGAACTTTTTGGCCGCAATGAGCAAAGGTATGTTTGGAGGAAAAAAGGTGCAGAATTTCATGAAAGGAACACCTCTACAAATGTTAAGCACGGGGGTGGATTGATCATGCATTGTGCTTGTGTTGCAGCCAGTGGCACGGGGAACATTTCACTGGTAGAGGGAAGAATGAATTCTATTAAATACCAGCAAATTCTGGAAGCAAACATCACATCGTCTGTAAAAAAAAACTGAAGATGAAAAGAGGATGGCTTTTCATCTTCATCTAAAATGAGCTTGCTTGGTGTTTCAGGGCTGGATGTGTCTACACCCGCACCATTCCCTGGCACTCCTCTGACACCTGTCCCACACCTCTCCCATGACACACCTCTTTTACCATTCCAAAAGTCCTTTGGTACTGCCAGATTTACAAACTTGCTGTCCACTCCACATTGACAAATACAGTACAATACTGTGTAAAAGTCATAGGCATCCTAGTGCTCGCTCGTGTGCTCCCTCACTCTCTCTCTCTCATACACACACACACAGAGTATCTCTCACTCTGAGACTTTTGCACAGTACTGTATAAGAACATAAGAAATAGGAGCAGGAGTCGGCCATCTGGCCCATCAAGCCTGCTCCGCCATTCAATAAGATCATGGCTGATCGAACCATGGATTCATCTCCATCTACCTGCCTTTTCCCATAACCCTTAATTCCCCTACTATGCAGAAATCTATTCAAGCTTGTCTTAAATACATTTACTTATTGGGCAGAGAATTCCACAGATTCATCACTGTTTGGGAAAAGCAGTTTCTCCACAAGTTGGTCCCAAATTTACTCCCCCAAATTTTGAGGCTAATGTTACGGTTACAGAGGAAGTGCAGTGGAGGCAGCCAATAAGGTGCAAGTCTATGTTTATGTAGATTGTGAAGTCCAAAGTCCATCTTATACAAGAGGTCTGATCAACTGTCTTATAACAGTGGGATAGAAGCTGTCTTTGAGCCTAATGGTACATGCTTTTTGGCCTTTATCTTCTCTCTGATGGGAGAAGAGAGAACGTCTGGAGAGGGTGCGGCCTTAGATAAAGCTGGCTGCTTTATTCGATAGTTTGCAACAGTCGAATAGGAGATGGTCTAACATGTCTCTGATAGTATTGCCGTCCCTCTGTACTGTTAGATTGAATTTTTAACACTTAAGTTTCTGCAGTCAGGGTTGAGCCCACGGCCTCTAACTCAGAGCAGTTTTGGGCCTCTTATCTGCATAAGGATGTGCTGGCACTGGAGAGGGTCCAGAGAAAGTTCATGAGAATGGTCCCAAAAATGAAAGGGTTAATTCACGAGGCACACTTGATGGTTCTAGGCCTGTATTCATGTGTGTTTAGAAGAATGAGCTGCGGAGGAGAATCTCATTGAAACTTAACGAATATTGAAAGGCCTAGATAGAATGGACGTGGAGATGCTTCCCTGAGTGGATGAGTCTAGGACCAGAGGGCACAGACTCAGAGTTGAAGGACATACCTTTAGAACAAAGATGAGGAGGAATTTCCTTAGCCAGAGGGTGGTGAATCTGTGGATGACTGTGGAAGCCAAGTCATTGGGTGTATTTAAAGCAGACATTGATAGGTTCTTGATTAGTAAGGGTGTCAAAGGTTACAGGGAGAAGGCAGGAGAATAGGATTGAGAGGGAAAATAAATCATCCATGATGGAATAGCAGAGCAAACTCAATGGCCCGAATGGTGTAAATTTCTCATGTCTTGAAGACTGATGCTGCCAGTTGTGACTATAATGAATTGATTGTCTGTATTCATACCTGTGTATTTATGAACAAGAAGGAGGATTTAGCCAATGTTTTATAAAACTGTGGAACAAATACTGTTGGTATCACATGCTCCTGAAGCCCCCTGGTTTGAAAGCTCTCTCGTTCATCCATTACTGTGTTTGTCCTTTTCCCTATGTATGTCCAGTCTCTCTCAGTTGAGGTCACAGAGACACAGGAAAATAGAAGGATGTAACAATGACTCTCTCCTTGTCATAGGTGACCTCACAAGTGTATGAGCTTTTTGGAAAAGACTTACTTGATGAATACTTTGGGTGGCTGAGACAATTCATGGTTAGTACATTTGCATGGTGCTGATTTTGTCCTCCTTGCTTTTGACACTGGGAATGAGTTTGTTTCCTATGGGTATTGTCTGCTTTGTCAGGAAGCCCCTTCTCCATTAGCCAGCTTCAGGTAATGTAAGTGTGCTGTTGGTGCAAAGGTGAGCTGAGACAAGGCTACCATAACCTGTGTCAGTGCCTACTCAAGCCTCGGAGCAGATATTGGAGGGGACATGAAGGCAGATTTCACCCCTCACCTTCCCATTCGCAAGATCAGATGTTCTGCACTGCCATAGAAAGAACCAGCTTAGCATTAGACACCAGTTCTGACCAGGGACAGAAGGGGGAAAGCTGTGGGCTCAAGAGCATTTCAGAGTCTTATGTCAAAATAGATTGGTTTATTACTTGAGATACAGTGAAGAGCTCCTGTTTGCATGCCATCCACATAGAGCGTTGTGTACATGAGTACATCGAGGTACACAATGCACGGGACATGGAGTTACTGTTACTGCGAAAGAATGGTGCAGGCAGACACGCAAAGTGAAAGGGCCACAATGAGGTGGATTGAGAGATCAAGAGTTCATCTTTATCCTTTGTCTGCTCGGCAGCAGAATGAAACTGCTTTTGAGCCTGGTGGTATCCGTCCTCAAGTGATTGAAAAGGTCAGGGTGTCAGGGCTGGAGGTGGTTCAGTACCACTCGTCTTGGCGCTGATCTGAGGATGTGGCCTGCAACCAACGGGCCCCTGAATCGGCTGCTGGCTTCGTGTCTGTGGATTCACTTTTGTGAACTTCAGTTCTAAATGCTCTTTGCTTTCTTTTATTGTTTGCACCATTTTTTTTCCCTCTGCACATTGGCTGTTCGACAGTGTTTTGTTTTAATGGTTTCTATTGGGTTTCTTCATTTTATTTATTTGTCTGCCTACCTATCTATCGACATGCAGTGTGGAGTAGGCCCTTCCAGCCCTTCGGGCTGCGCCATCCAGCAGTCCCCTGACTTAATCCCAGCCTAATCACGGGGCAATTTACCAACCAACTGGTACATCTTTGGACTGTGAGAGGAAACCGGAGCACCTGGAGGAAACCCACGCGATCAAGGGGAGGACGTACAAACTCCTTACAGGCAGTGGCGGGAATTGAACCTGGGTTGCTGGTATTGTAAAGCATTGTGCTAAGCACTATACTACTGTGCCAGCCACAGTTTTTTGGCTGCCTGCAAGTGGATGAATCTGAAGGTCGTATATACAGTCTTATTCGCGAATTATACCAACCGCGAATCGTGAAAACCCCGAAGTGCTCTTCCAGCACTTGTTGTTCGAGCATGTACAGACTTTTTTTCCTTGCCATTATTCCCTAAACAATGCAGTATAACAACCATTCTACATAGCATTTACATTGTATTAGCTATTATAATTAATCTAGAGATGATTTAAAGTATACGGGAGGATGTGCGTATTTTACTGTGGATCGGGATCGAAAAAATCGGAAGTTCTCTTACTATGTATGTCAACCTGAAATTGTTAACCTGCTCAGTTGAGGAAAAACACCAGAGACACGAAATTACCTCTGAAGCGGTTTTTATTCAGAGAGGAGTTCGCAGCCCCTCGCACTTCGGGCATAAGGTAGCCAACTCCCAATTTGTCGGTTTACAAAGGTCATACTTATATCCAAAAGCAGGGTACTACATTCGCAAATATGGTTACCGAGTATGGACACAAGCAAAACACTTGAAATAGGTATATAGCTTAAAATACTTTGCCGAACACATTGTCTTGTGGTCACAATGTTCCTCTTCTTTGTGGTTGCCACATGCTGTCTGGCATCTTATTTTAGCTACCTCTTCCCTGTCCTCCTACACTTCCCCAATGACGTATCCTCTCCCTGGTACTGTCTGCATATTTTGCTACACTTACCCCTCGCCCACCCCTTCTACACGTGCCCCTTACCCTCTTCACATTCTCATGTAAGTCGGAACAGGTACATCCAGTATTATTTAGCGTCAGTTAGTCAAATGTTTGTCTTCGTATATAGTATATATTTTACCTTTCTATGCATATAAAACACTTAAGAACGTATGTTTCAGTGCTGGGCTTGGGAACGGAATTTCCCGAGTTCGATCGAGTGACAGACCGCTCCCAAGTGTACTCTCCACTGTGCTGGGTTGACGTGGAGGATCAAAAGCCCAAAATCCAACAATTAAATCACTGCGTTGCTTAGTAATAATTGTAGCTTCCTTTGGGACAGAGCCTTTTTCACTTTATCCTTTATTCTGATCGTTGACCGACGTAGCCTAACACTTTTCCAATGACCAATGGTGTTTCACCTCTTTCCGATCGCTTTATTATTTCCACTTTATTTTCAATCGTGATCGTGATTATTTTCGTGAACAGAAACACTGTGGATTCAGAGTACTGCCGCCGGGTTCTAATGTCCACTGCACTGAGACAGGTTGAATAAGGGACTTGAGCATCTGCGAATTTTGGTATCCGCAAGGGGTCCCGGAACCAATCCCTCGCGGATAAGGAGAGCCAACTGTAGTATGGATAATGATAATAAATGTACTTTGAACTTTGAGTTTCTCCCTGATCTGGGGGGAGAGGGAAGAAGAGAGAACGTCCACAATGGGAGGTCCTTGATTACATTGGCGACTTTCCCAGAGCAGCGAGTGGTGCAAGCAGCCTCCGTTTAACATGTTGGCTGGTTTTTGTGATATGCCGATCTGTGTCCGTAGCTATCTGCGGTTTCTTGATGCATCTGGAAAAGATGGCTTCTCGATGTCTTCTATGGTTGTGGGGATACTTGCTTACTGCCTGTTACACCACTGGCATTTAGGGCAGCAGCAAAGCTCCTCCATGTCTGGTGGTGTTCAAGGCTTCCTTCGTCGTTTTCTCTACTGTCAGTCACACAGGTTTCAGGTACAGACTCAGGAATACCGTCGCACTCAGATGTAGCTGTGTTCTTCATTGCTGTTTCTGTAACAGTTTTGTTTCACCTGTCAGGGTTGTCAGCCGTGAACTGAACCCCTGAACCTGGAGGACTGGTGGACCACTCTTAGTCTGATCTCTACCCTTTGACCTGTTTGCCATGGTGACCCTACCAAGAGCCAAAGCATAAAGCCCTGACTCCAGCCAACATAGTTCTCTGGGTCACTGAGGAACGCAAGCCTCCAAACCCTACGGCAAACCGTGGAGGGGTTGTGTGGAAGCTGGGGGTACAATTGAACTTTTCATCAAGATGTGAATGATAGGCAAAATTTTTAAGAGTGAAAGGTCTAAGGCAGGTAGATGATTTGAGTTCGGTGTGTGTGGCTTGAATTTCCAGCATCTGCAGATTTCCTCGTATGAGATATAGTTTGTTGAGTGTAACAGAAATTTGAATACTTCACAATAGGGTTGGTATGACCAAAAGAGCAGTATTGGATTTACTTATGGTGACGTTACAAGCTCAGTAAACAAGAAGAAGGGTTTATTAATAAGATGAGATAGAAAACTGGAATTGTTTTATTATTGTCACACGTACTAAGAGACAGAAGTTTGTCTTGCATATTGTTCACAAGAGTCATATAGAAGTACAGCACAGAAGCAGGCCCTTTGGCCCATCTAGTCCATGCCAAAACCATTCACACTTCCTACTGTCGTTGACCTGGACCATCCATGTACCTATTCAAACTTCTCTTAAACATTGAAATTGAGCTTGCATGGACCATTTACACTGGCAGTTCATTCCACGCACTCATACTCTGAGTGAAGGAAGTTTTCCTTCAGATCCCCATTAAACTTTGTACCTTTAGCTCTTAACTCATGACTTCTGGTTGTAGTCCCACCCGACCTCAGTAGGGAAAGCATGCTTGCGTTTACCCTATCTATACCCCTCATAATTTTGTATACCTGTAACAAATCTCCCCTCAATCTTCTATGTTCTAAGGAATAAAGTTCTAACCTATTCAGTCTTCCCTTATAACTCAGGTCCTTCACATCCAGCAACATCCTTGTAAATTTTCTCTACACACTTTCAACCTTATTCACATCTTATTTACAGGTCAAATCATTATACAGTGCATCAAGGTGGAGCAAGTTAAAACAATAACAGAATAAAGTGTAACAGCTACAGAGAAAGTGCAGTGTAGGCAGGCAATAGGGTGCAAGATCATAACGAGGTAGATAGTATGGTCAAGGTTTAATTGTCTTCTGTAATATTGGGGTAGACACTGTCCTTAAGCCTGGTGGGTGATACATGTTTTCAGGCTTTTATGTCCTCTGCCCAGTGGAAGAGGGAAGGAGAGCGAATGTCGGGGTGGGTGGGGTTTTTAATTATGCTGGCCGCTTCACAGAAGCAGCAAACTGTAGACCGGGTCCATAGAGGGGAGGCTGGTTCCTGTGATGTGCTAAGCTGTGTCCACAACTCTCTGCAGTTTCTTGCAATTGTGTGCAGAGCAATTGCCATCCCAAACTGTTACACATCCAGATAGGATGCTTTCTGTGAGGCAATACCTAAAAATTGTTGCGTGGCCATGGGGACATGCTGACTTTCTTTAGGCTCCTGAGGAAGTAGAGATATCACCTCTGCATGGTTGGACCAGAACAGGTTATTGGTGATGTTCACGCCTTAGATTTGAAACTGTTAAACTTCAAGACTACGAATGTAGACAGGAGCATATGCACCCTTGTGAAATTAGTGACCAGTCCTTTTGTTTTGTGGACATTCACAATCAGAATCAGGTTTAATGTATCTACGCATGTCATGAAATTTGTTGTCTTTATGACAGCAATATGTACCTCCTTCCTGGTGGTAACGATGAGAACAAGTATGACCTGGGTGATGGGGGTCCTTAATGATGGATGCTGCCTTTTTGAGGCACCGCTCCTTAAAGATGTCCTGGGTACTACGGAGGCTAATGCGCTTGATGGATCTAAGTTTACAACTCCCTGCAGCTTACTTTGATCCTGTGCAGTGTCTCCCCCACCCCACCCACATACCAGACGGTAATGCAGACAGTTAGAAAGCTCTCCATGGTACATCTGTAGAAATTTGCGAGTCTCTTTGGTGACATACCAAATCTCCTCATTGAGGGAAAGGTTGTTGTCATTGCAACGTTAGTATGCCCTCTAATACCTTCCTGTACTCCAACTCTTCATTATTTGAGATGTAGTCCACTACAGTGGTGTGATCTGCAAACTCGTAGATAGTTAGAGCAGAATTTGAATGTGCGGGGAGTAGAGCCGGGGCTGAGGACATAATCTGATTGAACACCAGTGTTTGGAATAATTGTGGCAGGGGTGTTACTGCCTGTCCTTTACTGACTGCGTATTGTCAGTCAGGAAGTCAAAGATCCAGTTGCAGAGGGAGCTGTTGGCTCCCAGGGTCTGCAGTTCAGTGATGAGTTTGTTTGGAGTTAAGGTACTTAAGGCGGAGCTGTAGTCATGAAATATCAGCTGAGAAGGAGGCTTATTTAGAGCATTATATCACTATCGTGAATGAGTCTTTCCATATGCCTTAATGGCAGATCACCTAGCAAATGCTCAAAAATCATCCTGAGATAACCAAAGATGTGTCATTTCTGCCATACTTGTTTATTAAAACTCATAGAGCAATCCCATTCCCCAGTAATTTTCCCTGTTCCCTATACCCCCCATGTTCTCATCAACTCTCCCCAGATGCTAACATACATCTACACACCAGGGGCTCTTCCCAGCAGCCTACTGCTGCACATGGCTTTCGATGTGGGTTCAAAAATGGATCAGGTGGTTCAATTTAATATCAGAGAAGGTATACAGTATACAAGCTGAAATTCTTAACTCTTCACAGGCAACCACAAGACAGAAACCTCAAAGAATGAATGATAGAAACATCAAACCTCCAAAGCCTACCATTCCCCCACTTACACTAGCAGAAGCACTGCCCCCCCCCCCCCAAACTCGTCACGTGCAGCCTCGGAGGTAGGGATTGCTGGAGTGATAAGCAGCTTCTCAAGTAACTGTCGTGATAGGCCATAGTTGGTTCTGAGTTGTAGCTTTGTATTAGTATTGTCTGTTTGTGGTGTGCTGTGTCATATGATGTGGGTAATCATGGTCTTTCCATGACCGTGATTGTTCTTGGCAATTTTCTTTTACAGAAGTGGTTTGCCATTTCCTTCTTCCGGGCAGTGTCTTTATAAGATGGCTGAGCCCAGCCATTATCAATACTCTTCAGAGATTGTCTGCCTGGTGTCAGTGGTTGCATAACCAGGACTTGTGATATGTATCGGCTGCTCATACGACCATCCACCGCCTGTTCCCATGGTTTAATGTGACCCTGATCACGGGGCTAAGCAGGTGCTACACCTTGCAGGACAGCGGAGAAAAGGAATGCCTTACACCTCCTTACACCCCACCACCTGATGTATTAGTATAGGGGCATTAGAAGAAATGGGACTGTGGAGGATAAATCGGTTTGGGGGATGCCATGATCTGGTTGAAGGGTGATGTTCTCTTGAGAGCAGAATGTCATTCTCACCTATAATCTGTGATGTTCTGCACTGAGATCCACAGCAAATGATCACAGGCTCACTTTGCTCGTAGTCATTTGTGGGGCCAGTAAATCAAGTGGTGGCAGGAGGTGGAGGAAATTCAGAACCCAAGTTGCCATTAGTAACCTGCATAGAAGCTTCAGCTGCTGATTACTGCCTGCTCTTGTAAAATATTGGCTGGACAATTTAATAGCGATGTAATGCGAAATCTTCCTTGAGAACAGAACACATTTGCTTACCACATTGAAGGCAATACATAAGCTGCAGATTTTATTGGGGTAGGAACTGCCTGACTTCTTTCTTCCCCACAGATATCTGCCAGGAGTGTTTAATATGTCCACACAGCCGTGTTATGAGCGAGGAAGAGTTATGGCACTGACAGCTTTTTTTTTGCTACTTGCAGGACCAAAGACATAGAGTCACACTGAAGCGACACCGGTAGCCTTGTTCAGGACGGACTTATCTGGCTTTAGACCATTTTGCAGGTAAGTTTAGTGTGGTTGATTGAGTGAGTCAGAGCAAAAATGATTGGGAAGGTGAACTGGTGACAAAAAGGAGTACCTGGTGACTTCACCAAACTCAGTTCGTCCTGAAGATGATCGCAGCCACTTGTAATGTAGAGAGTGCGCATTTAATAGCTACGTAAACCTAACCTAGCCTCAAACATGTTCCCCCCCCCACCCCCCGGCCACACACACACTGCTGGCCCCAAACACTGCCCCAATCCTAAACCCACCTCCTAATCCTAAACAAATCCCTTTACACTAAGCAACACCCTATAGCCCTGAGCAATACCCCATTAACCCTAATTAACCCCCACTAAACACGTCCTAACACTAAGCAACACCCCTAACTCGTAGCCCCTCCACTTCTACCACACATGCATTCTCACGCATATAATTCTAAGTAAATCCCCAACCTCAAACCCCCTGACCATTCTCCTCCACCATGCACACACAAGATTTGGCAATACCTAACACCTCTCTCTCACAGTTAGTAAGATCATCACCATTACACGTTGTGACATATGACGTATTCGGGCAGGTGAGGCTTGTCAGCCTTGGACAGCAGCCTGCCTGAGAGAAGGAAAACTCTGGTTTTAACCCTCCGCTGCCTTGCGGCCATACCCACCCATGGGAAAGGCTTCGTGAGTAAACCCTGAGGAAGAAATCCGGAGCCAGGGCCCCTAAGGCAGTTTGATGTTGTTTACAGCTTCACTCTGGCAACCTCTGCGATGACACTGATGCCAAACTGTATTGGTGCTTGCCCTTCCCTTGGTCTCCATCAGTGACGTGGAGGGGGGAACCCGCTGCATGGGCAACAGCCGGTTCTTCAAATCTTCCCTCCCAGGCTTGAGAGGACACAGTCCACCAGAAGCACAAACCCGTGATTCCTGGGATCGAAGGGTGCCTGCTACATATGACGTAGGCAATTGTGGTCTTCTTTCTCCTTCTTTTCCAGTCCTGATTTAGAGTTTCAACGTGCAATGTTAACTGTTTGTTCCCCTCCATAGATGCTGCCTAACCTGCTGAGCTCCAGCATTTTGTTTGCATTTCTCTGGATTTCCAACATCTGTAGAATTGATACTGCCTGTGGAGTCATACAGCATGGAAACAGGCCCTTTGGCCCATCTGATTCATGCCAACCAGCAAACCCATCTAAGCTGGTCCCATTTGGTCCATATCCCTCTAAATCGGGGTACCCAACCATTTTAGTACCATTAAGCAAGGGGTCTGTGGACACTAGGCTGGGAACCCCTGCTCTAAACAGTTCCTATCCTTGTACCTGTCCAAGTGTCTTTAAACATACACAAAGTGTTGGAGGAACACAGCAGGTCAGTCAGCATCGATGGAAGAGAAGAAAGAGTCGACATTTCAGACTGAGACTATTCATCAGGACTGGAAAGGAAGGGGGAAGAAGAGGAGGTGGGGGGGGTGGGGAAGGAGTATGAGTTAGAAGGTGAAAAGTGAGCCAGGTGGGCGGGTGGGGTGAAGGTAGGTTGCTGGGGGAGAGAGATGAAGTGAGAAGCTTGTTATTTTATTTAAAGAGAGACAGCGCGGAATTGGGCATTCCCGCCCTTCGAGCCTTGTGACCCAGCAACCCCCTCCCCCATTTAATCCCTGCCTAATTATGGGATAATTTACAATGACCAATTAACCCACCAACCAGTACATATTTGGACGGTGGGAGGAAACCAGAGCACTCAAAGGAAACCTACACAGTCACAGGGAGGGCATACAAATTCCTACAGTGGCGGGATGGGGGGAAAGAAGCAGAGCTGAAGAAGGAGGAAGCTGATGGAGGGGAAAGAGGACCATGGGAGAAAGGTAAGGAAGGCAGCTGTCACAAGTTGTTATTAATGTAGCCTTCTCAACCACTTCCTCTGGCAGCTTGTTCCTTTACCAGACCATCCTCTGAGTGAAGAAGTTTCCCCTGATTCCTACTGAAAATCTCCGTCATCTTAAACCATTGCGGTCTAACTTACGATTCCCCAACTGTTAGAAAATAATTGTTTCTTAGTTCTGTTTCCAGTGGTGAAATACTGCTGGGCCTGTGCTGATGCCATGGTCTTCAATTTCCATTCCAGTGGAATATCGGAATCTGTCAAATCTGGGTTTGGAACCATGAGCTCGGTCGCTGTGCTTACACCAGAGAGCTTTGCTGAGCATCGTAGTGGATTGGGAGACCAGGAGACCAGAGGTAAGTGGCTGGGACTCTCTAGAAAGAAAGTGAGCAACATTGGTACTTGGTCACCATCCTCATTCTCATCCCCAGTGCTTCCAAGTGAAAGGGAGGCTGAAGATCGCGTGGATCTTCCACTGCTAAAGTATGCTTAAAGGCTTTACGTTACAAATACATTCATGATGAAGCATCATTTATATATTGTTGGGAGCTCCATGTGTGGGCTAGTGACTGGATTCAGGACCAGAGTCAGATTTAACATCACTGACATATGTCAGCCCACAGCCTCCTCTTGTGCAATGATGAGGCCAGTCCTCAGGGTGGAGGAGTAGCACCATATATTCCATCTGGGTGGCCTCCAACCTGATGGCATGAATATTGATTTCTCCTATCAGTTAAAAAAATCCCTCCTCCTTCCCTCTCCTTCTATTCCCCACTTTGGACTCTTACCTCTTTCACCTGCCTATCATTTCCCCTTGGATCGCTCCTCCTTTCTCCGATGGCCCACTCTCCTCTCCAATCAGATTCCTTCCTCTCCAGCCCTTTACCTTCCCCACCCACCTGGCTTCACCTATCACCTTGCCCCCTTTTCCTCTTTCCCCTACCCCCACCTTTTATTCTGGTGTCTTCCCCCTTCCTTTCCAGTCCTGAAGAAAGGTCTTGGCCTGAAACGTCGAGTGTTTACTCATTTCCATAGATGCTGCCTGACCTGCTGAGTTCCTCTAGCATTTTTTATGTGTTGTCATGGAATTTGTTGTTTTGCAGAATCAGTACAGTGCAATACATAAAATATTCTATAAATTATAATAAGAAATGCACAAATACACACAGATATCTATTTATACATATTTATCTCTTTCTAATAAGCAGTAACAAAATAATAAGTAATAAGAGAGCAAAAATAATGAGCTAGTGTTCATGAACTAATCAGAAACCTGATGGCAGAGAGGAAGTAACTTGCTAAAACCTTGAGTGTGGATCTTCATGCTGCTGTACCTCATCCCTGATGGTAGCGATGAGAAGAGAGCATGTTCTGGGAGATGGGGCCCTGAGCTTCAGAGTGGTGTGGGATGGGCTTTACAGACCTGTGGATCTTTGGGATGTCCTAAAGTACCTTTGAAGCCACTAAGTAATTCTAATGTGTGGTCTGCAGTATTGGAAGTAATGCCGTTGTTTGTGCATAGAAAGCCCCATGGAAAACAATGTATTGATGACTTTTCAAGTGATGTTAGTTGACAGATTGTACAAGGTGGCATGTGATGGGGGAGGGGGTGAAGTGAAAAGCTGGGATGTTGATTGATGAAAGAGATAAAGGGCTGGAGAAGGGGGAGAATCTGATTCTCCATTCCCCATTCTTTTTTCCCCTCTCTCATCTTATCTCCTTATCTGCCTATCACCTCCCTCTGGTGCTCCTCTCCCTTTCATGGCTTTCTGTCCTCTCCTATCAGATGCCCCCTTCTCCAGCCTTTTTATCTCTTTCACCAATTAACTTCCCAGCTCTTTGCTTCACCCCTCCCCCTCTCCCAGTTTCACCTATCACCTTTCCCCTTGTACTTCTTCCTCCCCTCCCCACACCTTCTTATGCTGACTTCTGTCGTCCTTTTCAGTCCCGATTAAGGGTAATGGCCCAAAACGTCGTCTGTTCAGTCTTTTCCATAGATGCTGTCTGGATTGATGAGTTCCTGCAGCATTTTTTGTGTGTTGCTTTATATCCATAACCTTCTGACTGGTGAATCCTGGTGGCATAGCCCTGGACTCCATCTCTTTAGAGTTCTTCTAAGTGATGGCTTATAAATACCAGCTCACAGGTCCTGATCCCACTGTAATGTGTATGGGATCAGAGCACACCAAAATCTGCACTGGCTGTACTGTTTCTGTACAATCACCTTTTAAATTTGAATTCACATCAGTCATGTCAAACATGCAGTAAAGTAGCATCTGTGTGTGTCGCTCTGATCTCGAAACTCAATTCCAAAAGAACCGCTTTATCTCTGGAGTGAAGGAGATATGGTGAGAATGTGGGCGGTCCTAGAGTGCTCTTATACCTGTCCTTGGGAAGATTTGCTGGTACAGCACAGGAACAGGCCATTCAGCCCACAATGCTGTGTCAAACCAATTAAATTAGTAATCTAATGGCCAATTAAACCAATCCCTTCTGCCTACACAATGTCCATATTCTTTAATTTTCCTGTGCCTATCTAAACATTTCTTAAAAGTCCCTAACGCATCTGCCTCTACCACCGCCCCAGGCAGCACATTCCAGACACCCCCACTCTCTGTGTTTAAAAAAAACTCACCCCTCACATTCACTTTAAGCTAGCCCCCTCTCACCTTAAATGTATGCCTCTAGTATTAGGCATTTCAACCCTGGGAAAAAGATTACTGTCTGTCTACTCTATCTATGCCTTTTATAATCTTAAAAACCTCTAATATATCTCCCCTCAGTTTCTGCCTCTCCAGAGATAACAATCCAAGTTTGTCCAGATTTTCATGATAGCACGCCCTCTAAACCAGGCAGCATTTTGGTAAACCTCTTCTGCAGCCTCTCCAAAGCCTCAACAAGCTGAGTTACATGCTCCCAATTAACTCAAGTTGGGTCTTTGTGAGAAGGGTGTGGGATATTGAGGCACCAAGTGTGAATGAAGTAGGAGTTTTAAATTCACACTCACACAACGGAGGGTGGGGAGTGCACTTTAGATAGAATGGTCCCCGTACCCTTCTCTTCCCTTTTAAGTGCAGTGCCTGTCTGCGCTGCTCATGCCCGTTGATGGTTGTCACCTGTCTGTTTGCAGGTGGAGTGCCAGAGGACGAAGCTTATATCCCGACGTATCTGGAAGCTTTCCCTCCCCTCCCTGAGAAGGGAGCGCCAGGGGACAAGTCCGGTGAGCCAGTTGGAGCATGGAGCAAAATCCGACCAATCAAGTCCTCGGTAATCACACAGGTATGCAACAGGTTTGGAATTTTTCTTCCTTAAAGAAGGCCTCTGCACTCAAGCAATCTCTGTCTTTCTCGATGGTGAGAGAGAGTCTGCTGCTTTTCGAGTCAGGGAACTCCGACAAGTGATGCAGCAGATTGTAACATTGAAACAGCGAGCTGTTAGCCTCCCCCCTCACTGCGGCAGGAGCAATATCTCTCTCCCTCCAGAGTCAGAGAGAGAGCCTATTGAGGATGTCGAAGTGTTGGGATAGACAGTGATTTTTGATGGACTCCAGATCATAGTGTCTATCGGCATGCTGTTACTTGCATGGTGGGTAGTTGGGGCTGGTGCTTTTTGCTGGAACAGTTGTGGGGAGGGTTGATGGTTTTGTTGTGTTTCCCATGGGAGGGGGTAATGGGAGCTTTGGGGTTCTAACCTTTTTCTGCCATTCATTCTTTGGGTTTTTTTGTCTTTTTTTGTGGATGTCTGTGAAGAGTAAGGAATCCTGGTTGTATACTGTATAATTCTCTGATATTAAGTTGAATCATGAACTATTGTAGAAAACTTTTAATATTTAAGGACTTTGCAAATATCTGTAAAGTGTAAAACAACAAAAAAATTGCACACAGCAGTCTCGCAAGCAGTTAATGACTAGATTGCCTGTCTCTGTTGCTATTGATTAAGCATCATTAAGCAATGCTATTGATAAGCATTGACCAAGACACCATGGATTTCATGGAGATCTTACACAAAAGTCTAAGTAAATTTATTATCAAAGTTCATACACTTAATACCCACTTTATTAGGTATACCATAATGTAAATATCTAATCAGCCAATCGCAGGGCAACAACTCAATGCATAAAAACATGCAGATATGCTGACCAGCTTCAGTTGTTGTTCAGACCAAACGTTAGAATGGAGAAGAAATGTGATCTGTGACTATGATCATGGAACGATTGTTGGTGCCAGGCAGGGTGGTTTGAGTATCTCAGTAACTGCTGAACTCCTGGGATTTTCACACAACAGTCTCTAGAGTTTACAGAGAATGGAGTGAGAAACAAAAGACATCAAGTGAACGACAGTTCCGTCAGAAGAATTGCACCCTGCATCTATAGAGGTTTGTCAAAGTTTGTTGTGAAATACTAAATTTATGAAAACTTCTAAGAAAGCAGAGGCGCTTTTTATGTGATAGCATTGATGCTGGTCCCAGGATTGATCTTCTGATACAAAAAAATGCCAAGGAATTTAAAGTTACTGACCCTGTCTATCTCCAGTTCTCTAATTAGATCTGGCACATGGACCTTCCTCCTGCAGTCAACAATTAACTCTTTGGCTGAGTGACAAAATAGTGTTGCTTTCATGAGGTAATTGAATTAGGCATCTCCCATCAGCATGGCGTTCCCTCACTGGAACTGTCAACCTGGATTACATGCTCAAGACTGGAAAGGGATTAGAGCTCTGACCATATTCAAAGGGAGAAGTATCTCCTACTGAACTGTGTTTTCAGACACTCAGACAGACATACTTTATTGAACCCGATGAAATTGAGTTTCGTTACAGTCGCACCAACCAAGAATAGTGTAGAAATATAGCAATATAAAACCATAAGTAATTAAATAATAAGTAAATTATGCCAAGTGGAAATAAGTCCAGGACCAGCCTATTGGCTCAGGGTGTCTGACACTCCGAGGGAGGAGTTGTAAAGTTTGATGGCCACAGGTAGGAATGACTTCCTATGACGCTCAGTGTTACATCTCGGTGGAATGAGTCTCTGGCTGAATGTACTCCTGTGCCTAACCAGTACATTATGGAGTAGATGGGAGTCCTCGTCCAAGATGGCATGCAACTTGGACAGCATCCTCTTTTCAGGCACCACCGTCAGAAAGTCCAGTTCCACCCCCACAACATCACTGGCCTTACGAATGAGTTTGTTGATTCTGTTGGTGTCTGCTACCCTCAGCCTGCTGTCCCAGCACACAACAGCAAACATGATAGCACTGGCTACAACAGGCTCGTAGAACATTCTCAGCAGATGTTAAAGGACCTCAGTCTCCTGAGGAAGTAGAGACAGCTGTGACCCTTCTTGTAGATAACCTCAGTGTTCTTTTGACCAGCCCAGTTTATTGTCAATTCGTATCCCCAGGTATTTCCATTCAGTTTTCATTCACAGAACCAATGCAGCCTTACTCAAGTTCCAAGCAATGTTACAACCGCCATCAGAATTGTGTTTTATATCACTGGCATACATTGTAAGATCTGTTGTTTTTGTGACAGCAGTACATGGTAGAATCAGAATCAAGTTTATTATCACCGGCACATGGTGTGAAATTTGTTAACTTAGCAGCAGTAGTACAATGTCATACATGATAATATAGGAAGAAAACCAGAAATAATATAATTTTCTAAAAAAATCTATAAATTACATTTATGTGTATAGGGTGCAGAAGAGGTTTACCAGGATGCTGCCTGGTTTAGAGGGCATATGCTGTCATGAGAGGCTGGATACACTTGGGCTGTTTTCTCTGAAGTGCTGGAGGCTGAGGGGAGATCTGATAGAGGTTTACAAGACTATCTGAGGTATAGATAGAGTAGACAGGAAGCATCTGTTTCCCAGGGCTGCAAAGTCTAATACCAGAGGCCATGCATTGAAAGTGGGAGGGGGTAGGTTCAAAGGGATAAGTTTTTTCCTCAGAGAGTGGTAGATACCTGGTATAGTGGTAGAGGCAAAAACATTAGAGGCTTTTAAGAGACGTTTGGACAGGCACATGGATGTGAGGAAGATGGAGGAATATGGACATGGTGCAGGTAGGAGGGATTAGTGTTTGGGTGTTTTTGATTTGCTTTTTAGCCAGTACAATACAACACTGTGGGCTGAATGACTTGTGCCTGTGTGGTACTGTTCTATGTTCTAAGCTGTTCCTGAAACGTTGAGTGTATGTCTTCAGGCTCCAGTACATCCTTAGTCGTAACAATGAGAAGTGGGCATGTCCTGGCTGGTGAGGTCCTTGAAGAAGGATACCGCCTTTTTAAAGTATCCTCAACACTGGGGAAACTAGTGTCCATGGACCTGGCTGAGCTTACAACTTCCAGCAGTTTTTTCTGATCCTGTGCAGTGGCCTCTCCATATCAGATGTTGCAACCAGTTGGAACATCTGAAGAAATTTCTGAGTGTCTTTAGTGACATAGCAAGTCTCCTCATAATCCTAATGAAGTATATTTGCTACCATGCTTTCTTTGTAATTGCACCAATATGTTGTCTAGCACTAGCTCTTCTCTGCAGGCAGAAATGACCACATTATCATCCACCAATGCCTCAGGCCATAAGCATCAGATGTGACTGAGTTGCTAGTGGTTAAAAGAAAGATTAGCTTTATTTATCATATGTACATCACAGCAGACAGTGAAATGTGTCATTTCTGTTAAATCATATCAACGTGCATTGTGCAGGGCAGCCTGCAAGTACATTTGTTGAGAAGTCATAATATTGTTCTGCTTTTTTTAGTTCAGAGCAAGTTGGGCTGACAGTCCAGTACAGTGATGAAAGAGTGTTGCATTGTTCAAGGCCCCAACTCACACATGAAGGTTAAACTAAGGCCCAGTCTACCTTTGTCTTGCTGACTTTATCCACAGATACATCCACAGCTTCTTTCGGTCCTTTGCAGTAGCACCCCCCATACCAAACAGTGATGTAGTCTGTCAGAATGCTCTCCATGGTACATCTGTAGAAGTTTTTGAGTGTGTTTGTTGACATGCCAATCTCTTCAAACTCCTAATGAAGTATAGTCACTCTCTTCCCTTCTTTATAGCTGCATCGATATGTTGGGACCAAGTTTAGTCCTCAGGGCTGTTAACACCCAGGAACTTGAAACTACTCACTCTCTCCACTTCTGATCCCTCTATAAGGATTGGTATGTGTTCCTTCGTCTTACCCTTCCTGAAGTCCACAATCAGCTCTTTTGTCTTAATGACATTGAGTGACAGGTTGTTGCTGCGGCACCATTCCACTAGTTGGCATATCTCACTCCTGTACGCCCTCTCGTACACCTGAGATTCTACCAACAATGGCTGTATCATCAGCAGATTTATAGGTGGTATTTGAGCTATGCCCAGTCACACAGTCATGGGTATAGAGAGAGTAGAGCAATGGATTAAGCACACACCCCAGAGGTGCACCAGTGTTGACCATCAGCAAGGAGGAGATGTTATCAACAATCCGCACAGATTGTGGTCTTCTGGTTAGGAAGTCGAGGATCCAATTGCAGAGGGATGTACAGAGGTCCAGGTTCTGCAACTTCTTAACCACAATTGTGGGAATAATGCTAGTAAATGTTCAGCTGTAGTCAATGAACAACATCCTGACATAAGTGTTTGTGTTGTCCAGGTGGTCTAAGGCCGTGTGAAGAGCCCTTGAGATTATATCTCCCGATGACTTCTTGTGGTGACAGGCAAATTGCAGTGGGTCCAGGTCCTTGCTAAGGCAAGAATTATGTATTCTTCAATCTTCAGTTGTTACGCTTCATGACCTATCTATGTCAAACTTCTTGAAACTTGTGCACTTTTCTAACTGAAGTACAGAGGTTAGCACAAAGCAAGATCTGACCATAGGTCACAAGGTCTCTCTTGGAAGCAGAGGATATGATAATTCATCACATTACACATCATACGATTATCAGGGTGCATATCCTTTCATTCACTACTACAGTCACACTCCTTATAGCACAAAACAGGTTTTTCTTTAAAATCAAAGACAGAAACAGAAGTAAGCAAGATTTACACTCTGTGGCCACTATTAGGGGCAGGAGTGTATCCCAGTGTGGTCTTCTGCTGCTGTAGCCCATCCACTGCAAAGTTCAACATGTGCATTCAGAGATGCACACCCCTGTAGCAACGCATGGTTATTGGAATTACCGTCACCTTCCTGTCAGTTTGAACCAGACTGGTCATTCTCTGACATCTCTCATTAACAAGACATTTTCACTCACAGTTTTTTTGTTTCTTGTACCATTCTCTGTAAACTCTAGCGACAATCTAGCAAAAATCCCAGCAGATCAGCAGTTTCAGAGATACTGAGGGTGGCAAGTCAGCATAGTGGTTGGCACAACACTGTACAGTACAGACAGCCCAGGTTCAATTCCTGCTGTTGCCTGTAAGGAGTTTGAATGTTCTTCATGTGATCGCGTGGGTGTCCTCCAGGTGCTCTGGTTTCTGCCCACAGTCCAAGGGCATACCAGTTTGTAGGGTAATTGGATGTTGTAACTTGTCCCATGATTAGGTTAGGAATTGCTGGGTGGTGTGGCTCAAAAAGCTTATTCCATGCTGTACCTCAATAGGTGCATTTAATATCAGAGGAATGTATATAATATATACCCTGAAATTCGTTTTCTTCGCAAACATCTACAAAAACAGAGGAGTGCCCCAAAGAATGAATGACAGTTAGAACCCCAACTCCCCCTCCCACACACAAGCAGCAGCAAGGCGACCATCCCCTCCCACCCCCCACCAGCAGAAAAGCATCGGCACCCTCCACCGAGCACTCAAGCATATAGCAAAGCATCAGCAAAGACACAGACTTGCAGTACCCCAAAACTACTCGTTCACCTGATAATTCAACATGCCATCGTGTGTGTGTGTGTGTGTGTGTGTGTGTGTGTGTGTGTGTGTGTGTGTCTCTCTCTCTCTCTCTCTCTCTCTCTCTCTCTCTCTCCCTCTCTCTCTCCCCTTACTTTCTCAATAAGCCTTGCATGGGGTACCTTGTCAAATGCCTTGCTGAAATCCATATACGCTACATCTAATGCTCTTCCTTCATCAATGTGTTTAGACACATCCTCAAAAAAAATTCAATCAGGCTCATAAGGCACAACCTGCCTTTGACAAAGCCATGCTGACTATTCCTAATCGTATTATACCTCTCCATATGATGTTAGAAATCTGTTGCATCGCTTTTTCTGAACTCTGCGCCTGGAGAGTTGGCACCAGAAAGGCACAACTCTTCGGGCACACAACCCCCGGCAGCTAACATTCTGCTCCCAGTGTTCCATGCTCGTTTTCCAGGCCACATTCTTGGGATACCAAAAAGCAGCCGGTCGTGAGGCCCTGAGAGCGGGTCCCATTCCTGCAAAGAACCAAACTCAGTGTGTAACTCTAGGTCAGGGTCTTCAGAAGAACCCAGCACACCTGACAAGAAGAAAAAAAAGAGTTATCAAAGTTAGAATAAAGTTGTTTCTGAAGATGCAAGCAAAGGAGTTGCCGTTTAGTACCATCTTAACTTTGTTCCACCCTGAATTTATTATCTCAGTAATAAGTAAATAAATTAATACTCTAACCACCTCATCTGGCATTTACAATCATTCCACAGTCAAAGTCACTGAGTCCACATTTCTTCCCCATTCAGATGTTTGGTCTGAACAACAACTGAACGTCTTCACTATGTCTGCATGTTTTTAAGCACCGAGTTGCTGCCACATGTTTGGCTGATTAGATATTTTCACTTAATAAAGTGGCCACTGAGTGTAAGAACAGCTCTAATTCAAGGAGCCAAAGTTAGCTAATCTTACGGACCTTAAGGAGAGACTAAGCTGTCCCTTGTTGTCCCTGGATTCATAGCGAATTTGCCAATAAAGACCCTAGCATGATGTGAGCAGCTATTGTTGTAGTCGCCTCAGTTCAGAGCTACAGCTGTTTGGAAATTGTGAGTTGCTGCAGGGGAGAAAAACAGGTTAATCATCTCGCAATAGATACTGACAGACACTACATCTGGTTTCTGCTGTTACAGAATTGGCAGGATTCTCATAAACAATCCACTTATGAGCAGTAAGATCTGTTTATTGTACAAATTCAGCTCTGTTAGTGATGCAAGAGTAGTCTGGGTGATAACAGTAATGAGGAAGGAGTAAGCAAAAGTGAGTTTTCCATTCTCCTCAGTAGCAGAATAGCTCACTGTGCTCCCTGGTACAAAGGTTCAATTTCTCTGACTTCTGGTAATTTTTCCTCTTTCCCCTTCCCTCTTCTTCCATTGCCTGCTCTGGCTCCCATTGTTTCTCTTTCTCTTATCCTCACCAGCCTATCACCTCCCCCTGGTGCCTCTCCTACTTCCCTTTCTCCCATGGTCCACACTCCTATCAGATTCCTCTTTCTTCAGTGCTTCACCAATCTCCTCCCAGCCTTTCGCTTCTTCCCCCACACACCTTCCCACCTTCCCCCTGGTGTCACTAATCACCTGCTAGCTTCCTCTCCACCCACCACCTTATTCTGGTTTCTTCTCCCTTCCTTTCCTGTCCTGATGAAGGGTCTTGGCCCGAAACCTCAACTGTTTATTCTTCTCCGTAGTTGCTGCCTGACCTGCTGAGTTCCTCCAGCGCTTCGTGTGTATAAAGCTCCAAGAGTTTTTTTTTCATTTTTCCTCCATTTCTAATGGCTGAAATTTCCTCTCTTGACTTTACTTGATTCCCTGAATAGTGTTGGATGCAACCTTTCTCTAATCTGCATTCTCTTTCTGTTGAAATTAAAAAGTTGATGTTGCTTTAGTTTTAATCATTTCCAATGAGAGCTAAGAGGTTTACTGGTTTGCCAGTCTAAGTTAGATCACAAGTAAGGAGTTTCCCTCACAGATGCTGCCCAACCTGTCACAACCTGATGGCATTTGACTTCAGGCTTCTGTACCCACTGCCTGCCCGACAGATGCAAGAAAAAGAGAGCATGACCCACATGATGGAAGTCCTTTCTATTAATGAGGATTAATAATTCTAATTTAATCATGTTGTATTAATAAAAGCTTGTTTTGTTTTTCCTTCTTTGGTAGAGATGTATGTCCACTCCACCACCCAAATTAAATAAGCAGTGCATAAAGAGAATAAAAATAGTGAGTTAATGTTCAGGGGTTAGTTCATTGTCTGTTCAGAAATCTAATGGTGGAAGGAAAGGTGTTCTTGACTTATTAAGTGTGCTTCTTCAGGGTCCTGTACCTCCTTCCTGATGGTAGCAACGAGGAAAGGAAATGTCCTGGGTAGTGAAGCTCCTTAATGTTGGCTGCCACCCTTTTTTGATACGTCGCCTTTTGAAGAGGTCCTCAGTGCTGGGGAGGCTAGTGTTTATGATGGAGCTGGCTGAGCTTACAATCTTATGCAGCTTTTATGATTAGAAGATACAGGGTTTAGTTAAGAGGGGAAAGGTTTAAAATTTATTATATATTTATTGAGATGCGCGCAAAGTAGGCCTTACTGGCCAATCAAGCCATGCCACCCAGCAATCCCCAGATTTAACCCTAGCCAAATCATGGGAGAACTTACAGTGACTAATTAACCTACCAACCAGTAAGTCTTTGGAATGTAGGAGGAAACCAGGGCAACTGGAGGAAACCCACACTGTCATAGGGAGAACGAACAAACTCCTTAAAGGTAGCGGTGGGAATTGGCTTTGCTATATTACCTTTGCTATAGAGCGTTGTGCTAACTGCCGCAACCAAGGATCTGAAGGGGAAGTTTTTCCACGTAGACGATGGTGGGTACATGGAGTGAGTTGTCATCGGAAGAGGTAGTCCGGTGGGAAAAATCCCCACAGTTAAAATACTTGGATAAGTACATTGATAGAAAGTTTTTGGAGGTCTATGGGCCAAAGCACAGGAAAACGGAAGTAACTCAAGTAGACTGTAGCAGCTGTGTATCTACTTTCTTTTTGTATCATATTTTCTGTTGCATGTTTATTATGGGTTACAAGCAAATGAGTATAGTCAAGTATTCATGCTTTGTCCTAGTTAGTTTGGTTTAGTTGATAGGGTTGTTATGCTAATTTCTAATATCGCTCTAAGATTGTTCGTCTTTGCTGGTTTCGTAATGAAGGATTGTATGTACCTTTTTCGACTTGGTACTAGGTCATTTGGAAGCATGTCATACAGTGTTGTTTCCCGTACTCATTCTCTCAGCAGTTTCTGTTTATTTTCAAGTAACCTCAATATAGACATCTTTGTTGAGTTGGAGCAAAGAGCCTGCTCTCTGCTGTGTTGCTCTCTGCAGAACTGTTTGAGCCCACTTTCCCCATGGATTTTATTTGTTTATGGGCTGCAGACGAGGCTAAAGGTGACAGTGTTTATGAATTGTCACAAATTGCCAGATAAATGGCAGATGGAATTTAACCTAGTTAAATGTGAGTGATACACCTCGGTAGGGCAGATGCAAGAAGACAGTACACTGATAAGGGCAAAATCCTTAAATGTTGCTGAGCAGAGAGATTTTGAGTTCCAAGTTCATAGCTCCTTGTAAGTGGCTACACAGTTCGCTAGGGTGGGTAAGAAGCCTTATGGAATGCTTGCTTTTATTAGTCGAGGCATTGAGTTCAAAAGTCAGGAGGTTATCTTACAACTTTATAAAACTCTGGTTAGGCCACACCTGGAGTATTGATACAGTTCTGGTCATCCCACAATAGGATGTTGAGGTTTTGGAGAGGGTGCAGAAGAGGTTTACCAGGACGCTGCCTGGTTTAGAGGGCATGTGCTGTCATGAGAGGCTGGACAAACTTTGGTTGTTTACTTTGAAGCAGTAGAGGCTGGGGGGAGATCTGTTAGAGGTTTACAAGATTATGATAGGCTTAGATAGAGTAGGCAGAGAATATCTGTTTCCCCGGGGAGAAATGTCTAATACCAGAGGGCATGCATTGAAGGTGAGAGGAGGCGGGTTCAAAGGGGCTGTGAGGAGCAAGTGGTAAATGCCTGGAATGTGCTGCCTGGTATGGTGGCAGAGGCATCTCTCTTTTAAGAGATATTTAGATAGGCACATGGATGTGAGGAAGATGGTGGGATATGGACATTGTGTAGGTAGGAGGGATTAGTGTTTGGGGTTTTTGATTTGCCTTTTAACTCGTTCATCACAACATTGTGTTCCTGTGCTGTACAGTTCTATGCTCTATTTTCTGATTGGGAAGATTGCTCATAGACCATAAGATATAGGAGCAGAAGTTGGCCATTCAGCCCATCAAGTCTGCTCTGCTGATCCAATTCTTCCAGTCATCTCCACTCCCCTGCCTTCTCACCACCTTTGATGCTATGGCTAATCAAGAATCTATCTATCTCTGCCTCCAGAGCCGCTCATGGCAACAAATTCCACAGATTTACCACCCTCTGACTAAAGTAATTTCTCTGCATCTCTGTTAAAAATGGACGTCTTTTAATCCTGAAGTTGTGCTGTTTTGTCCTAGACTCCCCTACCATGGGAAATAACTTTGCCATATCTAATCTGTTCAGGCCTTTTAACATTCGGAATGTTTCTATGAGATCCCTCCTCGTTCTCCTGAACTCAGGAATACAGCCCAAGAGCTGCCAGATGTTCCTCATACAGTAACCCTTTCATTCCTAGAATCATTCTCGTGAATCTTCTCTGAACCCTCTCCAATGTCAGTAATCCTTTCTAAAATAAGGAGCCCAAAACTGCACCCAGTACTCCAAGTGTGGTCTTACAAGTGCCTTACAGAGCCTCAACATCACATCCGTGCTCTTATATTCAATACCTCTAGAAATAAATGCCAACATTGCACTCACCTTCTTCACCACCGACTCAACCTGGAAGTTAATCTTAAGGGTATCTTGCACAAGGACTCCCAAGTCCCTTTGCATCTCTGCATTTTGAATTCTCTCCCCATCTAAATAATAGTCTGCCTGTTTATTTCTTCCACTAAACATCATACACTTTCCATCATTGTATTTCATTTGCCACTTTTTGCCCATTCCCCAAAGCTATCTAAGTCTCTGTGCAGGGTCTCTGTTTCCTCAACACTACCTGCTCCTTCACCAATCTTTGTATCATTGGCAAATTTAGCCACAAATCCATTAACCCCATAGTCCAAATCATTGATATACATCATAAAAAGCAGCAGTCCCAACACCAGTGGAACTTCATTGGTAACCAGCAGCCAACCAGAATAGGATCTCTTTATTCCCACTCTCTGTTTTCTGCCGATCAGCCAATGCTCCACCCATGCTAATAACTTCCCTGTAATTCCATGGGCTCTTATCTTCCTAAGCAGCCTCATGTTCGGCACCTTGTTAAAGGACTTCTGAAAATAGTGAACAATATTAGCTGTTTTAGGGCTGTAGTTTGGCTAAGCTTGATAAAAATGGGAAATTTCCTTCCCTGAAGAACCAATGAGTTGGATTGATTTTATGACAATTTGGTTGCATGCTTCTGTTAATTCCAGATTTATTCAATCATAAATTTAACTTCCCCTGCATCATGGTAGAATTTGATCACTTGTGTCTCATTCTGTGGTCCCAGTTTCTGGCTTCCAAGTCAAGACAAGTTTATTGTCATTTAACTATATACAGGTATGTAATGTATATAACCATATAATGTATATAGAATCAAAACAACAGTTCTTCAGACCAGGGAGTAAAGCACAGAAGTACACATAACACACAATAATATGAAGGTGAGGATAAAATCTACAGATGAATCACATGTAAATAACAAACTAAAGTGCATTAATGTTAAATATTGTGAAGTATGGAACAAATTAACCAAAGGCACTTCGAATACGATGCGACTGGATGTTCAGAAGCCTAATGGCCTGGGGGAAGAACCTGTTTCTCATCCTGACCATTCTTGTTTTTATGCATTGTAATCTCCTGCCTGATGGTAAAAAGTCAAAGAGGATACTAGATGGATGGGTGGCATCCTTGATAAGAAGAAAGGCTCTGTGTACTCAGCATTCCTGATAAATGTCCCTGTTGGATGGTAGGGAGACCCCTATGATCCTCTCAGCTGTTCTCACCTTCCTTTGTAAGGACTGCCAGTCCGATGCTTGACAGTTCACATACCAGATGAAGATGCAACTTGTCAAGACACTCTCAATGGTGCTCCTGTAAAATGCAGTTAAATTGGGGAGGGGAGGCTTGCTTGCCTCAGCCGTCTTAGGAAGTGGAAGCACTTGCTGTGCCTTCTTGTCCAGGGAGATGATATAAAGGGACCAGGTGAGGTCATCCACGATGTGAACTCCCAGGATCTTGGTGCACTTAACTCTCTCTACAGAGAAGCCACGTATTTACCGAGGGGGATGGTTTGTCTGCGCCTTCTGGAAGTCTGCAAACTTTGTCCTCTCCACCTTCAGGCTTAGGTTGTTCTTTGCGAACCAAGCCACCAGCTGCTCCACTTCCTCAATCTATTCCAGATAAGTAACATAGCTAAAATGTCACTGAGCCCTGTAATTTTATTTAGTTCAGTGAGAACAATCCAAGAACAATTGTGGTCGAGAAAAGACCATGATCACCTACATCATAAGACACAACACATAGTGAATGAACAAATTTAGTAATATGCAGAACTGAAACCCAGTATGGTCTTAATGTTGCTGCAACCCATCCACTTGATGGTTCGACATGTTGTGCATTCAGAGATGCATTCCTGCACATGTGGTTATTTGAATTACTTCTGCCTTCTTTTCAGCCTGAAACAGTCTGGCTGTTCTCCTCATTAATAAGGTGATTTCACCCACAGAACTGCCTTCCAGTCGATACTTTTTGTTTTCATGCCATTCTGTGTAAAGTCTGGAGATGGAAAATCCCGGGAGATAAGCAGTTCCTGAGATACTCAAAGCACCCCATCTGGCACCATCAATCATTCCACGGTCAATGTCATTTAGAATACATTTATTCTCCATTCTGATGTTTGATCTAAACCCAACAACTGAACCTCTGAACCATGTCTGCATTGAGCTTCTGCCACATGAGTAGATATTGCCATTAATGAACAAATAGACAATAGACTATAGGTGCAGGAGTAGGCCATTTGGCCCTTCTAGCCAGCACCGCCATTCAATGTGATCATGACTGATCATCCACAATCAGTATCCCGTTCCTGCCTTCTCCCCATATCTCTTGACTCCGCTGTCTTTAAGAGCTCTATCTAACTCTTTCTTGAAGGCATCCAGAGAATTGGCCTCCACCGTCTTCTGAGGCAGAGCATTCCATAGATCCACAATTCGCTGGGTAAAAAAGTTTTTCCTGAACTCCATTCTAAATGGCCTACCACTTATTCTTAAACTGTGGCCTCTGGTTCTGGACTCCCCCAACATCGGGAACATGTTTCCTGCCTCTAGCGTGTCCAATTCCTTAATAATCTTATATGTTTCAATCAGATCCCCTCTCATCCTTCTAAATTCCAGTGTATACAAGCCCAGTCGCTCCAATCGTTCAACATATGACAGTCCCACCATCCCGGGAATCAACCTTGTAAGCCTACGCTGCACTTCCTCAATAGCAAGAATGTCCTTCTTCAAATTTGGAGACAAAAACTGAACACAATACTCCAGGTGTGGTCTCACCAGGGCCCTGTACAACTGCAGAAGGACTTCTTTGCTCCTACACTCAACTCCCCGTGTTATGAAGGCCAGTATACTCCAGATGTACTGGAGTGCCTAATAAAGTGGTCACCTAGCATAACTATGCAGAGTCATCAAGCTCAGTGAAGGGTCCTTGGGTTTGCTGTGTCTATACTCATCTTTGTACCTTTCCATGTTAATTCTATGTACCCATATTTGATCTGCAGTCTTCTTTACTGATTCTAGTGGATCTTAAGAAGTTGTGTGAGTCTCTACCTCTGTCATCTCCTCTGGCAGTCAGTCCCAGATTTTAGCCACTGTCTTGTTGAAAATAAATCCCCACCTCCCCTTAGAAAACTTCTAACTCTCTTCCTCTCACTTTAGCTCATTGTCCCCAGCCAGGACAATAGGTAAATCAGGTATTACATGTGTTTCATGACTTTGGAGGAACTTACTCGAGCAGCATCTGACCGACCTCAGTCTTGACTCAGGGTTTCAATGTGCACCACCGACAATTCCATTCTTCCCATGGATGTTACTTGACCAGATGAGTGCCCCCAGCAGATTATTGTTGCTTTGAGTTCCAGCATCTACAACCTAACATTTCTGCCTTATTGTCTCTTCTCTGCCTAGGTATTTCACGTCCCTCTGGAGGAGCGCAGGTACAAAGACAACAGTCAGTTTGGCGAAGGTGAAGAGGCGAAGGTGTGCCTGGACATCATGCAGAAAACAGGAGCCCACATTGAGCTTTCGTTAGCCAAGGATCAGGGCCTCTCCATCATGGTGACTGGCAAACTTGACTCTGTCATGAAAGCACGGAAGGAAATTGTGGCTCGGCTTCAGACCCAGGTCAGTTGAAAGTTGCTACCAGATGTCCATGAAGAAGAAGCTCACATTTTATTGGTGATCTCTGATCTTTGTTTATTTTCCTGATTCTGTAATCTTAATTCTAATTCTAATGATCGTTTATTTTAATGCAGAAATAAACATACAAATACTAAGCCAACTAAATAAAGAGCTGAGAAACAATGCTAAGAGGAAATTAATGGGAAAGAATGTGAAGAAAAAAGATGGTGCCTCTGAAAAGCCATCAATTTTACAGTTAAGGAAAATTCCTTGGATAGAAATAAACTAGTTAATAGGGTACATAATTAAAGCAATTATATCCCATGGCTTGTGCCCTCTTCCTTTCCAGTCCTGATGAAGGGTCTCAGCACAAAATGGGTTTCAGGCTATTTAGCCAATGAAAAATGAGGAAGGTGATAAACCATTAACTACTATACTGTTTTCTGCTAGTAAATGGTAATAAACCACCACAAACTCATGTGAAACTTACGTTTGTTAAAAAATTGAAATCTTATCTAAAAAAAGTATTATTTAAAAAAAAAAGTGGGTTCCAACATCTCCAATCGTTGCATTTCCCTGAGCAATGCAAAGATCCCTCCCACTCTGTCAAAGTCAAAGGCAAGTTTATTGTCACATGCACAAGCACACCAAACGCAATGATAAACTTCCTTCCAGTAATGTCACACAGCATCAGTAACATAACATTCACAAAAATACACGTAAATTACGCAAAGTAATTCAAGAAAGAATCAGAATTGGGTTTACTGTCAGCAGCATGTGTTGTGAAATTTGTTAACTTAGCAGCAGCAGTTCAATGCAATACATAATATAGAAGAAGAAAAAATAATAAAAAGTAAAAATAAAGTAATAATAAATAAATAATCAACTACAGTTTGCGTATATTGAATTGATTAAAAATCATGCAAAAAACAAATAATATATATTAAAAAGTCAGGTAGTGTTCAAGGGTTCAATGTCCATTTAGGAATCAGATGGCAGAGGGGAAGAAGCAGTTACTGAATCGCTGAGTGTGTGCCTTCAGTCTTCTGTACCTTCTACCTGATGGTAACAGTGAGAAAAGGTCATGTCCTGGATGCTGGAAGTCCTCAATAATGGACACTGCCTTTCTGAGACACCACTCCTGAAGATGTCCTGAGTACTTTGTATAAGATGGAGCTGACTAAATTTACAACCCTCTGTAGCTTCAGTTGGTCCTGTGCAGTAGCCCCTCCATACCAGGCAATGATCCAGCTTGTCAGAGTGTTTTCCACGGTACAACTATAGAAGTTTTTGAGTGTATTTGCTAACATACCAAATTTCTTCAAACTCCTACTGTGTTGCCTTTTTAGTACCTGCATCAATATGTTCCTCTCTAGCCCTTTACCTTTCCCATTCACCTGGGTTCACCTATCACCTTCTAGCTATCCTCCTTCCCCTACCCCGCCTTTTTATTCTGGCGTCTTCCTCCTTCCTTTCCTGTCCTGAAGAAGGGTCTTGGCCCGAAACATCAACTGATTATTCATTTCCATAGATCTGCTAAGTTCCTCCAGTGTTTTGTGTATGATGCAGTATTTCTTGTATTGTGTTAGTAACCTATTCCTGTTCAGATTGACTAAAAACTCCACTACCTCTGACATACCTTTAAACCCGTTCACTAACTCACTTGTTTCCTGCAGTAATATCACTTGAGTGTCTTATCTGACAACTGATCCTTGCTATTAATTCCCATTACCATCTCAGGAGAAGAATATTATTAATTGTGATTATTGGCAAGTGCAAGCCAGTGGGTTGGAACATGAGGCAGCCAGCGAAGATAAATAGGTTTCAGCAACAGTCAGTCATTAGGATGAAGCTGACATCAATCCTTGTGTGTCAGCTGGGCTCACTGCTATTCACATGCCTGTTATTCCATTCTGATTCCCCTCCCAGCTATCTACACAGGATTATCGCTCATGCACAAATAAATAAATAATCTCCTTCATAAGTCTCTGCTGAAGTAATTTTTATCCCCTCGGTGTCAACATTCAACATTTGGGGCAGCACGGTAGTGTAGTGGTTAGCACAATGCTTTAGTGCCGCCAACCGGGGTTCAAGTCACTGCTGGTATTAAGTTTGTATGTTCTCCCCGTAACCGACTGGATTTCCTCCGGGTGCTGTGGTTTCCTCCCACAGTCTAAAGACCTGCCATTTGGTAGGTTAATGCTTTATTGGTTCAATTTAACTTCAGGAAATGTATTCAGTATACAACCTGATATTCTTACTCTTCGCAGCATCCACAAAACAGAAAAAATATTGGGGGGGGGGGAGGGTTTGCTTCCTGGAGATAACAAAACACCAGACGGCAGAGGGACTAATCTGCACTGTATGTCAATAAGTACATCAAGAAGTAAAATTGAGAGTGTCATAGAGTTACACAGTGCAGAAACAGGCCCTTCAGCCCGACTCATCCATGCCAACCGAGGTGCTTACCTGAGCTCATCCTGTTTGCCTGCATTTGGCCCATATCCCTCTACACTAGTGGTCGCCAACCCGTCGATCGCGATCGACTGGTCGATCTTTGAGACTTCCCCAGTAGATCCCGAAAAAAAATCAAAAATAAATACACAAATACTGTTGAGAGATTGTTTCCGGGTTGTGGGGTTTTAGTTCCGTTCTTTCTGCCCAGTGTGCGTGTGTGTAGCTCCCCGCACTACAGGGTGTAATTCAACACGTACAAACAAGCTGGATGAACTCAGCAGGTCGGACAGCATCCGTTGAAAGGAGCTGTCAACCTGCTGACTGCTGAGTTCATCCAGCTTGTTTGTATGTGTTGATTTGACCACAGCATCTGAAGTGTACTTTGTGTTTACACAGTGTAATGCAGTGGTCCCCAACCACTGGGCCGCGAGGAAACAAAATGAGTCAGCTACACCTTTCCTCATTCCCTGTCTTGCCCACTGTTGAACTTGAATGCACACGAGGTCATCAGTCACCTAAATGCGGTGATACCCTCGCGCCAGGAATCACTGGTTCGCCTCGGGTGGCCGGCAAGAACCGCCGATGCTTCTGGCCTAGAGCGCGGCCAGCGGGAAGTGCCATTTCTACCGGCCCGGAGCGCGGACAGATGGGCGCCGCCTCTAAACCTGTTCACCACACTGAATGTTTGTGGGGAACCTGGTGTTAAAATATTCGCAGACGATCTAATTCGGGCTCAGGGTTCCATAAGTATCAGAGCAGCTACTGCACTGCGATCTACTGAAATAAACTTTTGTCGGCCAATAGACCCTATGGGGGCGGGGGGGGGGGTGCCCTGTCACACTCCTCGCTCGGTAGCTCTCTCCAGACTGGAACCGCCGCGGCTCCGGCACGGGGACCTTCGGCCCTGACCTTGTCCTCTCACTCCACCCACAACCAGCCACACCTGGCCAGGGCACCTGACGGCGGGCGGGCAGAGGCTGTCTAATGAGGCAATTAAGCTCTCAAAACTGCTTCAGTACCCTGGGTCCAAGCACCCTGCACTTAAAGACAAACCTGCTGAGTTTTTTGAGCGGAAAAAACGTAGGCAAGCAGGACAGAAGCTAAGTGCCAAGAACCGCTAAACTACATCGCGGAACAGACTGGACATAAGGAACCTGCTTCAAGTATCGCTATATTCCAGTCGAGTTTAACACCTCCCCCACCCACCGCCGGCCGGTTGGCAAGAATATTGTCAATATTAAACTGGTCCGCGGTGCAAAAAAAGGGTGTGTACCCCTGGTGTTATATACATTATTTCTGCTTCTGGGTTCCGGGGTTTTACTTCTGGTCTCTTCTACCCCAGTGCACATGCGTGTAACTAAACGATCTGGGGGTCGATCTCACCTTTGACTATGGCCAAGGTAGGGGATCTTGGGCTTAAAAAGGTTGGTGACAACTACCCTAAACCTTTCCCATCCAATGTCTTTCAAATGTTGTACTTGTAGCTCATTCTGGCAGCTCATTCCACATATTCCTGGGTTGGAAATATCAGGCGGCACATATCAGGTTAGCACAATGCTTTGCAGTACCAGTGGACCCAGGTTCAAATCCCACAGCAGCTTGTAAGGACTGTCCGTTCTTCCCCGACTATGTGGCTCCAGTTTCCTCCCAAAGACCTACCATTTGGTCATTGAAAATTGTCCTGTGTTTAAGCTTGGATTAAATTGGGGGATTGCTGGGTGGTGTGGCTCAAAGAGCTGGAGTATCTCAGTAAAATAAAATATCTTCTGGGGCTGGGGGACAGTCTGTGTGTGTGAGTGGGTGGGAGGGAAGAACAGCTCTTGATTGCTGTTGCTTTGTTAGTTGTGTTCTGTGTTGTTGCATTCTGTGTTGTTCAGTGATATGGTGGTATATATGCACTTTGATAATAAGTTTACTTTGAATTTTGAGCATTAGGGGTGTGCTACGTTGGTGCCAGAATTTGAGGTGACACTTGTGGGCTGCCCCAGCATATCCTCAGGTTGTGTTGGTTTGTTAAGAGTCTCGTCCTGAAACATCGACAGCGCTTCTCCCTATAGATGCTGCCTGACCTGCTGTGTTCCACCAGCATTTTGTGTGTGTTGTTGTTAACACATTTCACTGTGTGTTTCGATGCATACGTGATAAATAAATGAATCTGAATCCTCAAAGTACATCTATTATCGAAGTATGTATACGGCATACAACCCTGAAATTCGTCTTCCCCACAGACAGTCACGAAGAACCATGGAACTAACCCGTTCAAAGAAAAACATCAATCATCAACCCCCCCCACCCCATGCGCAAACAGCAACAAACGTAATTAGCAGAAACGCAGAGTATAGGACTCAAAATCAAAAGACATTATTTCAATTCATTACAGTTCTGTGTTCATTATCTGCAGGCCACCCCAATTGGAAAAATTGTCCAGAAAGAAACAAAAAGGAGTGACCAGAACGTATCACAATCCTGAATTAGAGTGTAAAGCTACAGTCCACATCAATTAAACCTTGCACCAACAGCATCGAGGGAGAGAGAGAGAGAGAGAGATCACTCAAATGCAAGGATCTTCCCTCAGGAGCAGTCATCTCGCTCTTCACACTCATTTCAATGATTTCAATCTTCCTGGGTACTTTAATCGGCGAGAGATGGAATCGATCACGGGCTCACACCCTGTCTCCTGGCTTCTTGGCCACTATGCTGCACACTTTGGGCGAAACCTCATGAAACACTCTTGGGGACAGCAAAGTGCCAAATTGCCCGATCGTCCTGAAATCTCACCTCTGTGTGGGGAAAACTTGCCCCCTTAGAGTCCTGTCACTCTATGCCCTCTGGTTTTGGAGTCCCCTATCTGGGGAGAAGACCGAGAACTTTCGTGACTTTGTGTCCCTTTATAAAGTCACTCACTGAGGAGTGCCTGGGAAAATAACCCTAGTTTGATTCTGGCAAGATGCACTGAACCTTTTCTGCACTTTCTAGCTTTATGAGATCCTTGTAGCTGAGCAACCACAACCACACACAATACACCAACTGCTGTCATACCTATAAGTAGTCTTTTTCCACCGAGGGGTCAGACTACAACTGGAGTGTTAAGGGTGAAAGGTGAGTCATTTAAGGGGAACGCAAAGGGTAATTTCTTCACTCAGAGAGTAGTGAGAGTGTGGAATGAGCTGCCAGTGCAAAGTGGTGGATGCGATTTTGTTTTCAAATTTCAAGAGAAGTTTGGATTGGTACAGAGATCGGAGGGATATGGAAGTCTATGGTCTTGGTACAGGTCAATGGGGCTATGCAGGTTTAATGGTTCAGCATGGTCTGAAGAGCTGTGGTTTTCTATGCTTCTTATACAACTGCAGGTTGTAAACGTTTAGAATTTAAATCCCAACTGGGTGCACTTGGCTGTAAAAGGAGTAAAAGAGAACTAAATATAAGAGCTCTCAGTCCCACAAATCTTCCCCAACATTCAATATGATTGTAGCTGATGTGCTCAAGCCCTCAACTCCTGAGACATCTCCTTACGGTCCTCAATTTCCCAATGTTTTGGAAAAAAAAATTCTCCCTCCTTTGAGATACCTTCAGTCATCTAACATTGATACATGAGCCACTGGTCTTCCCTCTCTCTGCAGCAAGAATGATACCTCCCACCCTTGTTGGCATGTTGAAGTGTTGGGATGAACAGTGGTTTTTGATGGACTCTAGATTATGGTCTCTTTGGGGGATTTGATGTCCCTTGCATGGTGGGGGGAGGGCTGATGCTTTTGTTGAAGCAGTTAGGGGGGAGGGTGGAGAGGGGGCTTTGGGGTTCTGATGTTTTTCTGTCATTCATTCATGGAGGGGCAGGTAATGTTGAGGAAACATGTAGGCTGCAGAAGGACTTAGACAGATTAGTAGAATGGGCAAGAAAGAGGCAAATGAAATTCAGTGTTAGTAAATACATGGTCATGCACTTTGGCAGTAGAAATAAATGTGCAGACTATTTTCTAAACAGGGAGAAAATTCAAAAATCTGGGATGAAAAGGGACTTGGGAGTCCATGTGCAGAACAACCTAAGGGTTAACTTGCAGGCAGTGTCAGTGGTGAGGAAGGCAAATACAATGTTAGCATTCATTTCAAGAGGGATGTGATGTGATGCTAGAGCTTTATAAGGCACTAGTGAGGCCTCATCTTGAATATTGTCAGCAGCTTTGGTTCAGAGGAGGTTCACAAGGTTGATTCCAGGATTATCATATGAGGAACATTTGATAGCTCTAGGTCTGTACTTGCTGGAGTTTAGAAGGATGAGGGGGAATCTCATTGAAACCTTTGGAATGTTGAAAGGCCAAGACAGAGTAGATGTGGAAAAGATGTTTCCCATGGTGGGGGAGTCTATCCTCAGCCTCAGGATAGAGGAGTGTCCATTTAAAACAGAGATGCCAGCAATCCCCCAATTTAATCCAAGCTTAAACACAGGACAATTTCTCACGTTTGTGATAGGAGCAGAAAGATGTTCGGCCCATTGAGTCTGCTCCGCCATTCCATCTTGGGTGATTTATTATCCCTCTCATCCCCATTCTCCTGCCTGCTCCCCATAACCCTTACTAATCAAGAACCTGTCAACTTCTGTTTTAAAGAACATGCTTCCTTGGATAAGGAAACCAAAACAGCACACAGTTCTGAAGATGTGGTCCCACCAAGCTCCAGTATGACTGCAGCAACCTCTGCTCCTATCTTCAGGACTCCTTGCTGTGAAGGGGACCATCCATCTGCCTTTTGAACTGTCTGCTGAACTTGGAGTTTATTTACTTACTGGTGTCCAACAACATCCCAGTTCCAATCTAACACCTTTCAGATAAAGTGTCATCAAGCAAATTTCTGAAGTAGATAAACCTCATGTTTATCCACTGTATTTTGCAGCTGGTTAATGAGACGGTATTCCAGCTTGGAGCATCAGAGGTTGGAGTACAATTCCAGTGCTCTCTGTAAAGGGTTTGCACATTCTCTCCATGAAGACTTGGTTTTCCTCCCAATTAATTTGTCATTGATCATTGTAAATTGTCCCGTGATTCTTCTTCTTGGGGCCTTTAGCTTCGATGGAGCATTGGCTGTTAATGACCTCGCGTCTCCATCGTCCAGAGTTGATGGTATGGTTGGAGTTCATCGATGTTTCCAGTGTATCCATGTACAGGGAATTGGCCTTTACAGCTTCACCAGAGCCCTGTTGTCTGGGCTTACCCATTTCCACCTCTCACGACAAAAACGTCGAGGTGGACTTTGAGAGGTATCCTGTGATTAGGCTAGGGTTAAACAGGTGATTTGCTGGGCGGCACAACTCGTTGGGCTGGAAGGGCCTGTTCTGTGCCTGATCTCTAAACAAATAAATAAGCCACACTGGAGCTTCTCTGCATCCACCTCACAGCTCACACTCCCACCCGGCTCTGTAATGTTTACAAACTTAGTGTAGAATTCACTTCTCTCTTCCTAATCATTTAGAGCAATTGTGAGCATCTGGGAGGTAAGAGGTTTCAAAGGTCAAAGTAAATTTATTGGTCTGGACAACGATTTTTTTGGAAAATGTTACTTGCTCAGATTTTTTTTTAGCTATGAGAGTGCTTCATCACATATAGTATCGGACAACTTGTAGCACTTCGCAGTTTAGAGGAACAAGAAGTTGACTTCTATTGAATACAATGCATTTAATTGCATAATGGTGCTGACGCTTTGCAATATTCCAACTAAGCTAAAAATGTTTTGTTAATGATTTACTTTTGTACTCAGTGTCTGAGGCTTCTTGCTTAAGTGTCCAACAATAATCGCCAGCATTGATGGATTCCAGTTGCCCTGATACGGTTTCTCCATGTCCTGGTGAAAGCTTTTGCTATGCTCGTCACTGACAACACCAAGATTTGCAGGGAAGAAGTCTAAATAGGCTTGCAACAAATTTAAGGAGCCTAGGCTTTGTCTTGGTCACCAATTTTACACCCAAAATAGAGCACATAGGTGTTTTAAATGAGAGGAGTCCTGCTCTGTCTTTGACATTTAAGCAGATATTTGCTACAAATATAACAGAAAGTATCCTGGCTATTTACAACATTGTTGAGACATTTTGATATTACAAATAGTTCTGAAAATACTTCATTATAATGAGTACAGTCTGCCCTCTTTATCTGCGGGGGATTGGTTCCGGGACCCCTTGCAGATACTCAAATCCCTTATTCAACCACTCTCAATGTGGTGGAACTTAGGACTCAGCGGAACCCCAGACCTTATTTAACCTGTCTCAGTGCGATGAACATTAGGACCCGGCAGCAGAGATCTGAATCCGCAGTGTTTATGTTCACGAAAGTAGTCACGATCACGATTGAAGATAAAGTGGAAGTAATAAAGTGATCAGAAAGAGGTGAATCGCCATCGGTCATTGGAAAAACGTTAGGCTACGTCGGTCAACAATCGGAATGATTTTTTTCCAGATTTTGTTTGGCCATGTACTGAATATTCGTAAAAACATTAGAAAAACTAAGTATAATTTCCTTTGCACCTGCTAAAATATCCCATTTTTAAGTATAAGATTACATAATTACAATGGAGCCAAGTTAAGATCAATTAGTTTTTAATCTATAGAAAATTTAGTGTGAAACAAACTGAAACCACAGTTAGTTCTATACAATAAAAACCCTCCAAAGAATTGACATATTTAACAGCTCACATTATTGGCACAATCCTCTACAACTTTAAAGCTGTTGTACAGTATTAACTGTGAAAAAGCAGTCTCTTCTGGAAAGGGTTTTACGTTGAATTTCTCATTATATCAGTAACCTTGGGATTTGATTATTCAATTGTAACCAGAAGACAAATCCGTGAAAATTCTATAGTCTGTACATGACTCAACTGTAGTTGGTCTCATCTCTAATAATGACGGGACTTGCTATCAAAGAGAGGTAGGCCCATCTTGCAGCTGGTTGTGCTCGTAACAACTTGGAACTTGGTGCTATCAAGACAGTGGAAAAGAACGATCGGAACAACTTTAAAGGATAAAGTGAGAAAGGCCCTGCCCCAATGAATGCTACAATTATTACTAAGCAACACAGTGGTTTAATTATTAGGTTTTGGAGTTTTGGGCTTTTGATCCTCCACATCAACCCAGCATGGTGGAGAGTGCACTTGAAAGTGGTCTGTTACTAGATCGAACTCAGGATCTTCCGGAGCCTGGTGCTGAAACATATGTTCTTAATTGTTTTATATGTGTAGAAAGGTAAAATATATACTATATACTAAGACAAACGTTTGACTAACTGACGCTAAATAATACCGGATGTACCTGTTCCGACTTACTTAGTAAGAGAACTTCTGATTTTTTTTCAATCCCAAGCCACGGTAACCTACGTACATCCTCCCGTATACTTTAAATCATCTCTAGATTACTTACAATACCTAATACAATGTAAATGCTATGTAAAGTGGTTGTTATACTGCATTGTTTAGGGAATTATAACAAAAAAAGTCTGTACATGCTCGAACAACAAGTGCTGGAAGAGCACTTCCGGGTTTTCACAATTCGCGGTTGGTTGAATTCGCGCATGCAGGATCCACGGATAAGGAGGGCAGACTGTACACACAATATGCTATGCACTTAGGGCATATGCATCAATGTGTTGGCAAACCGATATACATGTAAACATCATGCATAAACAGTGTGTGCGTGATATAGCCTTTCTAGAAACTAACCTGCCCAAGCATACCTAGGCATGCCTGCACAAGATGGAAAACTTCATTTTACATTGGGCAACATTTTAATTGACTTGAATTATAAATTGAAATAAGAAATATAGGCAATTACAAAAAAAATGTGTACGATATGGAAATTTCATGTTTAGCAGCCCCAGCTCCATAAGCTACTCCTAAAGGTATTCAGGAAGCAAAATGTTTGTTGTCCAGTGTTATCAAAGTGTTTATATGTCAGTACACTCTACCGTAAGATACATTTCCTTAAACGAGGGTGATGTGAGCTGTGCACTGTAGTTCAGGCAATGTATCTGTAGCTGGTAGATGGGTTTCCCATTAGAATTGCTATCTTATCAGTACCAATGTCTCAGTGGAAAGCAAGTGAAATAATGTTTCTGCACCAGCACAGTCTTCTGACCAGAGGATTTAGCCACTGCCCGCTACATCACTGCTGTCTTGTATCTCTTCAGGCTTCAGCTACTGTTATCATACCAAAAGAACACCATCGGTTTGTCATCGGCAAGAACGGCGAAAAGCTGCAGGAGCTAGAACTGAAGACAGCGACCAAAATCAACATCCCTCGGCCGGACGACCCCAGCAACCAAATCAAGATCACAGGAACGAAGGAGGGTATTGAGAAGTCTCGGCACGAGATTCTGCTTATCTCTGCAGAGCAGGTACACATTTCCTGTTGGATTACTATATTTCATGTCTGTTCTGACACTTTCTGTACTTCTTCATGGACTGAACTGTCGCTGCTATTCTCCTAAGGTACTGATACACTATCCTTTTGGCATCCATTATAGAATGGGAAGGGGGGAGGAGTTTCCTCCATATAAGCACCAGGAAAAGATTGGTCAAATTAAATTTTATAATCAAAGTACATATATGTCACCATATACAACCCTGAGATTCATTTTCCTGCAGGCATACTCAACAAATCCCTAGGATAGTAACCAAAACAGGTTCAGTGAGCCTGCGTTCTCTGGTCTTTGTCTCCCCATCATAGGAACTGTCCTCTCCACAGCTACTCTATCAAAGCCTTTTAACATTCGAAGCCTTTAAACCGCAACCCTCCACCATTCTTCTAAATTTGAAAGAGTACATACCCAGAGCCATCAGACGCACCTCATATGGTACCCTTTCATTCCTGGAATAATTTTTGTGAACCTCCTCTGAACCCTCTTCAAAATCAGCACATCCTTTCTTAGATAAGGGGCCGAAAACTGCTCACAATGCTCCAAGTGAGGCCTCACCAGTGTCTTAGAAAGCCTCAGCTGAACATGATGAATATAAGCAAGTAGTTGCACTCTTTCCTTGAGCACAAGAGCTAGGATTTCATGTTACAGCCGTACAAGATATAAGCAAGACCGTACCTGGGATATTGTGCACAGTCTGGCTGCCATTCGACAAAGAGGATGGGATTAAGCTGGAAAGGGTGCAGAAAGATTCACAAGGTTATTTCAGGGATGAAAATTTTACTAAAGTAAACACAGAAATGGAGAAGGCTGAAAATGGATTGTCACAGTATTTTTCCCCCAGTGCAGGGGAGTCTAAAAAGAAATGGGCATAGGTTTTAGGTGAGAGTGGAAAGATTCAAAGGGGACCTGCGAGGGAAGTTTCTCAGAATGATGGGTATATAGAATGAGGTGTCAGAGGAACTAGTAGAGGCAGGTGCGATTACAATGTTTAAGACATTTAGACCGGTTGACTGATAGGAAAGGTTTAGAGAAGTGTAGCAAAAATCCAGGCAAATGGGATTACCTCAGGAAGTCTCTTTCAGCGGCATGATGAGTCAGGACAAAGATGCTGTTTGTGTGAGTGTTTAAAAACAGCACTAACTTAGGGGCTAATGAAGGCAAGTGCTCTCCCAGTATTAAAAAATTACCCAGGCAAGCACTAGAATCAAGGCACAGAAGGCTGTAAACTAAGAGTTGGCAATTGGGATAAATGTAGATGGGTATTTGAAGAAGGCCTTGAAATCAGTCGTTTCGGGCAGATGAGGCTCATTAGCCATGCTTGGCAGCTCATCTAGGAGAAGGAAAACTCTCATCTCAAACTTCTGCTGCCTGGCGGCTATTGCCAATCATGGGGAAGGCTTCGGGATTAAAAACTGAGGCAAAAATCCAGAGTCAGAGTTCCAAAGGCAGTCCTGTGTTTAGTTCAGCTCCTGGAGTGCTGCTGGTGGCCAAACTGTATCAGTCCCTGCCATTCCTTTGGGTTCATCAGACGCGTGGAGCAACAACTTGCTGTCCATATTGTACTGCTCTGGCCATTCTATCTAGACAGCTAGGACACAGCATCCATGGTCAACCCAAGCCGACAGAGTCCTCAGTATTTGATGAGTGGCATGGACCTGGTGGTCCAGAGGCTGCTTTGTGGCTCTCTGATGCCTCTCTGGCTGGTATTTCTGGCTAGGATTCATCCACTGAAGTTTGGTGAGAGTTGATTTGCAAGTGTTTGTCCTTATAGAATTTTCTCATAGAAGCAATAGTATAAAATGGCTCTGAAAAGTCTATTTAACAGACGAAAAGTATTGAGTATAGGAGATGGGATGTTATGTTGAAGTTGTATAAGACATTGGTGAGGCCTAATTTAGAGTATTGTATGCAGTTTTGGTCACCCAACTACAGGAAAGAGGTTAATAAGGTTGAAAGAATACAGAGAAACTTTACAAAGATGTTGAAAGGTCTGGTGGACCTGAGTTATAAGGAAAGCTTGAATAGGCTAGGACTTTTTTTCTTTGGAATGTAGAAGGTTAAGAGGAGATTTGATAGAGGTATACAGAATTTTGAGGGATATAGGTAGGATTAATATAGACAAGCTTTTTCCACTGAGTTTGTGTGGAACTGCAACCAGAGGTCATGGGTTAAGGGTAAAAGATGAAAAGTTTAAGGTGAAAATTAGGGTGAACTTCTTTACTCAGAGGGTCTTCTTTACAAGATTCCAGCGCAAGTGGTGCATGTGAGCCCGATTTCAATGTTAAAGAGAAGTTTGGATAGATATATGCATGGTAGAAGTATGGAGGGATATGGACCCAATGCAGGTTGATGGGCATAGGCAGTTTAAATAGTTATGTGTGGAATAAATGGGCTGAAGGGCCTGTTTCTGTGTTGTTCTTTTCCTTGACTATGTGAAAACGTGTCATCCAAAATGGCCGGGGAACTCAGCAGGTCAGGTTGCATGTATGGAAATTGACATTTTGTGCTGAGGTCCTTCATCAGGATTGGAAAGGGAGTGGGAAGAAGTCAGAATAAGAAGGTGGGGCATGGGGAAGGAGTATGAAAGGTAGAAGGTGATGGGTGAAGCCAGGTGAGGGGAAGGGAAATGGGTCGAGGAGGAAGATGAAGTCATACACTGAATTTATTGCCAATATGTAGTATGCACATCTGACAGTAACTAATGGCGTTTACCCAACCACTCATTATCCACCTTTAACCGAACTATTCTATTGTGTTTATGGAGAATGTTTTGGAGGGGCTGGGAAGGGAGTGGTGCAGAGGCTGTCCTCAGATAAACGGAAGTGTTCTGGCCCTGATCCTAGGACAAGCGGGCCGTGGAGAGAATAAATCTCGAGAAAGTCTTCCATCCCTTCATTGCTGGTGCCTACAACAAGCTGGTCCAGGAGATCATGCAGGAGACTGGTGCTCGCATTAATATCCCGCCGCCTAGCATCAATAAGGATGAGATCTTCATCACCGGTGAGAAAGAGCCCGTGGCCCAGGCGGGGATCCGCATCAGAAAGATCTACGAGGAGAAGGTTAGTCCTGCATCCTTGCATCACAACGAAAGCCTTACATTTATACCGCACCTCAACACACCACTCAGATTCCTCAACACTTCAATTGCAATTTCATAGGTTTGCTATGTTAACAAATGTTTTCCAAAAGTGTTACTTCCTCAGAATTTTATTTTGATTATTAGACCACTTGAAGCTGAACACAAAAATAATTTCAGACGACTTGTATCATGTAGGAATTTGAAGAGACAAGAAGTTAACTTTTATTGAATATAATGCATTTAATTACATAAATATTTCATTTGTACTCAGTGTCTGAGGCTTCATGCTTAAGTGTCCAACAATAATCAGCCAGTATTGATGGATTCCAGTTGCCTGATACAGTTTCTCCATGACCGCAATGTCCTGGTGAAACCTTTCACCGTACTTGTAACTGACAGTGCCAAGATTTGCGGGGAAGAACTGTAAATGGGAATGCAGACAATGAATCTTTAGTGACATGTCACACTTTATGCTTCTGTATGCTTGAAGCATGTTGTCAACCAACTGCATGTAGTTTGGTGCTCTGTAGTTCCCAGAATTTTTTCAGCAACATCTTTGTATGCCTGCTCTGATCCCACTAGAACTTCTTCAAGTTGCCTGTCATTGATGACCTGTTTGATTTGTGGACCAACAAAAACTGCCTTCCTTAGTCTTGGCATCAGTTATTCTGATTTGAATTATGAATTGAAATAACAATTATAAGCAATTTCAAAAAGTGGTGTGTAATAGGGAAATTTCATGATGATTTTCATGCTCAGTAGCTCAAAATCTTTGTTGTCCCATATTACTGCAGTTGTGCAGGGCATTGGTGAGACAACACATTGTGCCTTTTACCAGAGAAGCAGCAGTGAGAAGAGAGCACAGCCTGAGTGGTGGGTGTCTCTGATGATGGATGTTGCTTTCTTACGACAGCACTTCATGTAGATGTGCTCAATGGTTTGGAGGGCTTTACCTGTGTCATACCAAACTGAATCCATGACCTTTTGTAGGATTTTCTGTTCAAAGCCCTCGGGGTTTCCATACCAGGCCGTGATGCAGCCAGTCAATTTACTGTCCACTGCACATCTATGGATGCTTGTCAGAGTTTTAGATGTCATGCCAGTCTCTGCATCTGCTAAGGAAGTAGAACTGCTGCTTTACTTTCTTTGCAGCTGCACATGGAAGTGCAATGTAATGTAACCCGAGTAACACAGCCCAAAATGTTGACTGTTAATCCCCTCAATAGATGCTTCCTGACCTGCTGGGTTCCTCCAACATTTTGTGTGTGTGTGTGGCTTTGGGTTTCCTACAAGAGGAGAGGCTGAACTTGATCTGGTATTGGGAAATGAACCTGGTCAGGTGTCAGGTCTCTCAGTGAGAGAGCATTTTGGAGATAGTGATCACAATTCTATCTCCTTTATCATAGATAGCATTGGAGGAGGATAGGAACAGACAAGTTGGGGAAACGTTTAATTGGAATAAGGGGATCTATCAGGCAGGAACTTGGAAGCATAAATTGGAAACAGATGTTCTCAGGGAAACGTACCGAAGAAATGTGGCAAATGTTCAGGGGATATTTGCGAGGGGTTCTGCATAGGTACGTTCCAGTGAGACATGGAAAGAATGGTAGTGCACAAGATCTTTGGTGCACAAAGACTGGTGTAAATCTAGTCAAGAAAAGAAGAGCTTACGAAAGGTTCAAAACACTAGATAATAATATGAATCTGGAAGATTATAAAGCTAGCAGGAAGGAGCTTAAGAATGTAATTAGGAGAGCTAGAAGGGGCCATGAGAAGGCCTTGGTGGACAGGATTAAGGAAAACCCCAAGGCATTCTACAAGTATGTCAAGAGCAAGAGGATAAGACGTGAGAGAATAGGACCAATCAAGTGTGCAATGGAAAAGTGTGTATGGAACCAGAGGAAATAGCAGAAGTACTTAATGAATACTTTGCTTCAGTATTCACTACGGAAAAGGATCTTGGCAATTGTAGGGATGACTTGCAGTGGACAGAAAACTTTGAGCATGCAGATATTAAGAAAGAGGATGTGCTGGAACTGTTGGAAAGCATCAAGTTGGATAAGTCACCGGGACCGGATGGGATGTACCCTAGGCCACTGTGGGAAGTGAAGGAGGAGATTGCTGAGCCTCTGGTGATGATCTTTGCATCACCAATGAGGACAGGAGAGGTTCTGGAAGATTGGAGAGTTGCAGATGTTGTTCCCTTATTCAAGAAAGGGAGTAGGGATATCCCAGGAAGTTATAGACCAGTAAGTCTTACTTCAGTGGTTGGTAAATTGATGGAGAAGATCCTGAGAGGCAGGATTTATGAACAATTGGAGAGGTATAGTATGATTAGGAATAGTCAGCATGGCTTTTTCAGAGGCACGTCATACCTTACGAGCCTGAGTGAATTTTTTGAGGATGTGACTAAGCACATTGATGAAGCTAGAGCAGTAGATGTAGTGTATATGGATTTCAGCAAGGCATTTGACAAGATACCCCATGCAAGGCTTATTGAGAAAGTAAGGGGGGAGAGAGACACATACACATGATGGTATGTCGAATTACCAGGTGAACGAGTAGTCAGCATGGCTTTGTCAGAGGCAGGTCATACCTTATGAGCCTGATTGAATTTTTTGAGGATGTGACTAAACACATTGATGAAGGTAGAGCCATAGATGTAGTGGAGATGGATTTCATCAAGGCATTTGATAAGGACCCCATGCAAGGCTTATTGAGAATGTAAGGAGGCATGGGATCCAAGTGGATCTTGCTTTGTGGATCTAGAAGTGGCTTGCCCACAGAAGGCAAGGAGTGGTTGTAGACAGGTTGTATATTCTGCATGGAGGCCGGTGATCAGTGGTGTGCCTTAAGGGATCTTTCTGGGACCTCTACTCTTTGTGATTTTTATAAATGACCTGGATGAGAAAGTGAAAGGTTGGGTTAGTAAATTTGCTGATGACACAAAGGTTGGGTGTGTTGTGGGTAGTGTGGAGAGGCTGTCAGAGGTTACAATGGAACATTGATAGGATGCAAAACTGGGCTGAGAAGTGGCAGATGGAGTTCAACCCAGATAAGTGTGAGGTAGTTCATTTTGGTAGGTCAAATATGATGGCAGAATATAGTTTTAATGGTAACTTGGCAGTTTGGAGGATCAGAGGGATCTTGGGGTTCAAGTCCATTGGTCAATCTAAGCTGCTATGCAGGTTGACTCTGTGGTTAAGAAGGCATATGGTACATCGGCCTTCATCAATCGTGGGATTAAGTTTAAGAACCGAGAGGTAATGTTGCAGCTATATAGGACCCTGGTCAGACCCCACTTGGAGTACTGTGCTCAGTTCTGGTCACCTCACTACAGGAAGGATGTGGAAACCATAGAAAGGGTGCAGAGGAGATTTACAAGGATGTTGCCTGGATTGGGGAGCATGCCTTATTAGGTTGAGTGAACTAGGCCTTTTCTCCTTGGAGTGACGGAGGATGAGAGGTGACCTGATAGAGGTGTATAAGATGATGGAAGGCATTGATCGTGTGGATTGTCAGAGGCAGCATCTGCAGACACTTTTGTGCTTATGTAATTTAACCAATTTTCCCTGCAGAGATCAACGTGCCAGCTGGTTTTTGCAAACTCTTGCTAATTAAAAAGTCACAATCCTCTCCCACAATTTCCCAGTCATGTTCCCGGAATATGATGTGATAGCTTCCCCTTGTACCTCTGACACCCCATCGCACATCAACTGCTGTTACCTGCTCGCTGACTCTAAATAACCACCCTACCAGTTCCTTCTGACTTTCCACCTGAGGTGTGTCTGTTAGTCTGATGGTTATACATTCTTCAATATTTTCCCCCCTTCACCTCCAGTTGCCTCCGACCCCTATCTCCGGTCCCATCTGACTCCTGTCTCCTGTCATCTCTGACGCCTATCTCAAGTCACCTCCAACCCCTGTCTCAACCTACCCCTGACCTCTGGTCACCTTCGACCCCTGTCTTCTGTCAGCTCTGACCCCTATTTCCAGTCACCTCCGCCTCCCATTTCTGGGCACTTCCACCTCCCCTCAAAACTCTGGTCTTTTCTGACTCCCATCTCCACCCACCTCCGACCTCTGTCTCCCATCAGCTCCAACCCCCGCCTCCTGTCACCTCCGAATCCCCCTCCATCCCCGCTCACCTCTGACCCCCACCCCCATCTCCCATCACCTCCAACAGTCACTTCCACCCCCCCCCCCATCTTCAGTCCAGTCTGACCCCTGTTTTCACCCACCTCCGAGCCCTGTCTCCAGTCACATCAATCCCTTGCCCTCCCTGTCAGAGCTTGGATGCCTTTCGCAATACAGCTTAGGAAGGGTAAACTGTCTTTGGCAGGAGTCCCTAGCAGATTTAACAGAACGATACTTAGATTCCAAGGCTTCAGTTACTATTGAACAAATTAAGATCGTGTGGCCTTGAATTTAGCTTATGAGGTGATTTTTAAATTTCTAGATATTAAGGAGGTCTGATCAAATTGGCAGAGGTAAGCTATCGCTGCTGTTCTGGGAATCCTGGAGTTTGGGGCTCTGTCTAAAAATGAGAATCAGATGTTCCAGGCGGTTTTTTATGCACTGTTGTATAACCTGTTTTCCATAGATGTCAATTGATAATTGAATTATTAATTCTACATGTGACATTGGAGAGGGTCCAGAGGATGTCCACGAGAATTATCCCATGAATGAAATCGCTAGCCTGCGCCTGTACGTGCTGAAGAATGAGCAGAGTGGAGAGATCTCGAGGAACGTACTGAAATATTGAAAGGCCTGGATTGGGTGGGCATGGAGACGATGTTTCCAGTTGTCAGGGGAGTGTAAGACCAGAGGGCACAGCTTCAGAATATCAGAGATGAGGATTTCTTTTGTCAGAGTGTGAGCTCAATTTGCTGAGCTCATTGCCACAGACGGCTATTTAAACCAGAGGTTGATAGGTTCTTGATTAGTAAAGAGTGTAAACGGTGAAAGACAGGAGAATTGTTTTAAGAGAGAGAATAAATCAGCCATGATGAAATGGTAGAGCAGACAATGGGCCAAATGGCCTAATTCTAATCCTATATCGTATGATCTTGTGGTCTAAGTGTCAGCTCCAGAGTACCAGAGAGGATATTTCCCAGCCCAAATCCAACTCAGTTAATATGGGCCTAATATGTCTCCTCAACAAACATTCCTCACCATCAACATGGCTGGAATTCTGATTTCAGATCCCACAGCACAGACTAACAACAGAAGACTACAGTACTCATAAAATTATAAAGTAACATACAGTCAGTGTCAATGTGCCTCTAACCTGTTCAGAATGTTTGAACGGCCCTCCAGTGAGTTACGGGCCAGCCTGCACTATTTGCTCAATTTTCCGAGGTGATGCGGCAACCCAGTGACAGCCATTTTCAGTCCCATTGTCCCATGTCGCAAGGCTGCACAATGGAAAGAAATGCCTCTTGTCACCGTGTAAATTGAATTTAACCAAACCAGCAGTTTTGTCTGTTGTGCTCTGACAACAGATCTAGGTCTAACTCAGACTGAGTATGAATGAAGTGTTTGTGACAGAACCCACTGATCCACAGGGATATCTCTGTGATAGAAATTTTCTTCAGACAATGAAATATTGCCATAGAAAAGCAGAATCCATCATCAAAGATCCTCACCACCAATTCTCTTTTCTCGTTGCTGCCATCAGGTAGAAGGTACTAGAGCCTCAGGACTAGTACCACTAGGTTCGTGAACAGTTACTACCCCTCTCAGCCATTAGATTCTTGAATAAAAGCAGATAACAGTTACTTTTCTATAGATTAGAGAGATTCCACTCTCCCCCTCCTTTCCATCCTTTCCCCCTCCGCAACTTCTCCCTCCCCTTCTCGCCCCCGCACCTCTCCTCCCCTTCCCCTTGTCTCTCTCCTGCTCTCCACTTCTCCCTCTCCCCCTTTACTCTCTCCTTCATTACCCCTCTCTCTCAACCCTCCCGTTCCCATTTCCCTCCCCCCTCGCACCCTTTTCCCTGCTTTCCCTCTGCTCTATATCTCTCCCCCACTCTCACTCACACTCTCTCTCCCCCACTCTTCCCTCCCTTCCCCCTCCTCTCTCTCCCTCCTCCTCTCTCTCTCCCCCCCCCATACACACAGTCATCTCTCCTGTGACACATTACTGCTGTAATCGTTCGCAGTCTAAATCTATTTAAATGGTGTTATGCTCCTGGGAACCGTGCAGCTAATTGGATAAATGGGTACTTAGTAAATAGGTTTATTATTGTCACATGAACGGATGTACAGTGAAAATCTTTGTTTTACATGTCATCCATTCAGATGATTTCATTGCATCAGTACATTGAGGTAGTACAAGGGAAAGCAATAACAGAATGCAGAACACAATCCACGTGGGGTTCCTCTGGGTGCTTCAGCTTCCTTCCATCTTCTTGTGTCAGGGTTAGTAAGTTGTAGCCATGCTATGTTGGCACCAGAAGTGTGCTGATAGTTGCGAGCATTCCCCAGCAAAATCCTTCGTGGCTTGATTTGATGGAAATCACTGTAATGTTTTGAAGTAGATGTGACAAATTATGCTAATCAATTTTAAATCTTGAAATAACTGATGAAGTGTACAGTTTTTCTTGAAGTACAGTTTAATTGTGATCTGGAATATGCAGCATAATGGTTAACACAACATTTTACAGTACAGGTAACCTGGGTTCAATTCCCACCACTGCCTGTAAGGAGTTTGTGCGTTCTTCCCTTGGGTTTCCTCCCACAGTCCAACGGTGTACCGGTTGGTTGGTTAATTGGTCATTGTAAGTTCTCCTGTGATTAGGCTGAGGTTAAATTGGAGGAATGTTGTGTGGTGTGGCTAAAGGGCTGGAAGGCCCTATTCTATGCTGTTTCTCAATAAATAAATAAATAGGGTTGGTGGAAGCAGAATCAACGGTAACATTTCAAGGGCTGAGCAACACACACAAAGTGCTAGAGGGACTCAGCACTTTAAGTAGTATCTACGGAGGGAAATAAGCAGTCTTTATTAGGGCTGCAAAGGAAGGGGGAAGAATCCTGAGTAAGAAGGTTGGGGTGAGGGAGAGGAGTACAAACCGGCAGGTGATGTCTGAGACCAGCTGAGGGGGAAGGTGGACTGGGGAGTGGTGATGATGAGAGAAATAAAATAAATGTAAGTTGTATTGTGATGCTTCTTGCTGTTAAATGGCCAGTGACGCTCTTCCACTCTGTAGGCTCATCATCACAAAGTCATAGATAAGTACAGCACAGAAACAGGCCCTTCAGCCCATCTAGTTTGTGCTGAGTTATTGAAACAGCCTACTCCCATCGACCTGCACTGGTACCACAGCTCTCCATGTCCCCACTATTCACGTACCTATCCAAACTTCTCTTAAATGTTGATATCAAGCTCGCATGCACCATTTGCTCTGGCACCTCAGTGCACACTCTTATAACTCTTTGAGTGAAGAAGTTTCACCTCATGTTCCCCTTAAACTTTTCACCTTTCACCCTTAAATCATGACCTCAAGTTGTTGTCCCACCCAACCTCAGTGGAAAAAGCCTTGAATTTACCCTACCTATACTCCTCATAATTTTGTATATCTCTATCAAATTTCCCCTCAATCTTCTACATTCCAAGGAATAAAGTTCTAAACTGTTCAGTCTTTCCATATAACTCAGTTCCTCCTGACCCGGCAACATCCTTGTATATTTTCTCTATACTCTTTCAACCCTGTTTCCATCTTTCCTGTAAGTAGGTCGCCATGCATTGAGGATAGTTCTGTAAAGAAAGATAATTTAAACTCTAGCCTAGAGGAACCTAGTAGTCTCAAGATAAGAAGGAAAAGAAGAGACTGAAATATTTTCTGTTGTATAGTTACAACCTTGCTTAGCATTGAGGTCCAACAACTGGGAGGAATCTCAGCGGTATTTTTTTCTCTCAACAGAAACGCAAGACCACAACGATATCAGTCGAGGTAAAGAAATCTCAGCATAAGTACATCATAGGTCCGAAAGGTAACACCCTGCAGGAGATACTGGACATGACTGGAGTTTCTGTGGAAATGCCGTCACTGGAGAGCAGCTCTGAGACCATCATTCTCCGAGGTGAACCTGACAAACTCGGGCCAGCTCTGACCCAGGTCTATGCTAAGGTAAGCCAGATCCCTGACTGCACAGAAATTATTGTGTCACCTGTGGATCCATGAGTGTAAATGCCGGGCCTTCAAGAATGGGTGGCATAGTGGTGTAGCTGGTAGCGGCGCTGTCTCATGGCACCAGGGACACGGGTTCGGCCCTGACCTCTGATCTTGTGTCTGTGTGTACTCAGTTGAAGATTCGGTGTGTGGTTGAAAAGGCAAGGTGTTGGGACTAGAGACGAGGGTCGGGCCAGTTTTGCTCTCTACACCGCGATGTTTACTCGACTCTGCACTGAACTGAGGCAGAGGATCTGGCCTCCTCTGGTTGCTCCAGGTTTCGTGTCTGGACTCACTTGTGTTCTGAAAGCTATTTCTTTACTTTTTTTGCTTGCAAAATGTGTTTCTTTTTCTCTCAGCACATTGGGTGTTTGACGGTCTTTTTTTTAATGGGTTCTTTAGGGTCTCTTTGTTTTGTGGCTGCCTGTAAGGAGATGAATCTCAATGTTATATTACACATACACACTTTGATAATAAATGTACCTTGAACTTTCTCCTTGTGACTGTGTGGGTTTCCCCTGGGTGCTTTGGTTTTCAAAGAGATGCTCGATGGGATAATTGGTCTCTGTCACTTGCCCCTAGGCTGTGGGTGAGTGGCAGAATCTGGTGGTGGGGGGGGGGAGTTGATCGAGATGTGGGGAGAGTGTAAGAGGAATTATGCAGGATGAGTGTAAAATTGGTCATTTATGATTGGCACAGGCTAGATGGGCCAAAAGGCATGTTTCTGCGCTCTGTGACACAATGACTCTATTTAATGGGTCAAAGAAAGGTCCTCCTGGGCTAAGCCACTGACCCTTGACTCACTGAATCTACAAAGAAAGCCTAATGCTTGTCTGTGTGCAGCACCAGCCATTCTAAAGGAGCTCAGTTACCAGCTCGTGCCAGTAACTCCCCGTGGATAGAAATGCAACTTGCTCATAGGAGTATGGGAAGTAGTAGTAGTAATAATAAATAAATACATAGATATCAAGAACATGAGATGAGAGTCCTTGAAAATGAATCCATAGGTTGTGGGAACGTTTCAATGATAGGGCAAGTAAGGATGAGTGAAGATATCCCTTTTGGTTCAAGAGCCTGATGGTTGAGAGGTAATAATTGTTCCAAAACCTGGTAGTGTGAGTCCTGAGGCTCTTCTACCTCTTACTGATGGCAACATTGAGAAGGGAGCATGTCCTGAGTGCTGTGGGTCCCTGATGTTGGATGCTGCTTTCCTATGACAGTAGATGTGCTCAATGCTGGGAAGGGCTTTAGCCCTGATAGATTAGGCCATATCCAATTCTTTTTGTAGGATATTCTGTTCAAGAGGATTGGTGTTCCCTTAGCAGGCTGTGATGCAGCCAGTCAATATACTCTCCGCTACACATCTATAGAAGTTTATCAAAGTTATAGATGTCATGCCAAGTCTCTGTAAACTCTTAAGGAAGTAGAGATGCTGCCATGCTTCCTTCTCAATTGCACTTTCGTGCTGGGCCCAGGACAGGTCCTCCAAAATAATAACATCGAGAAATTTAAAGTTGCTGACCCTCTCCACCTCTGATCCTCTGATTTGACCCAGTATCGTGTTGACCTTTTAACCTGCTCCAAGATCAATCTAATCCATCCCTCGCACATAGCCTTCAGTTTTTCTTTCATCCATGTGCCTATCCGAAAGTCATATAAATGAACCTAATGTACAGTATCTGCCTCTTCCACCAGCCCTAGCAGCGCATTCCACTCCCCCACCTCTGATGTCCCCTATACTTTCCTCTAATCACATTAAAATTACACCCTCTTGTATTATGCATTTCCGCCTTGGTAAAAAGTCACCGGCTGCCTCTTATCACCTCTATGAAATCACCTCACATCCTCCTTTGTTCCAAAGGGAACAAATCAGCCTTTCCTCTTAAGACATGCTTGCTAATCCAGGCAGCATCCTGTTAAATTTCCTCTGCACCGTCTCTGAAGCTTCCACATCCTTTCTATAATGAGGTGCCTAAAACTGAACACAATACTTCAAGTGTGGTCTTGCCAGGGTTTTATAGAGCTGCAACAGTACTTCCTAGCCCTTGAACTCAATCCCCTAACTAATAAAAGCCAACTCACCATATGCCTTCTTAACCACCCTATTCCAGGTGTGGTCTAACCACAGAGAGCTGCGACATTACCTCACAGTTCTTGAGTTTCATCCCCTGACTAATGAAGTCCAACACATCATACACCTTCTTAACTCGTTTAATTTGTAATATGCTGTTATATGACATAGGCGATCATGCTCTTTCCGTGACCGCGACTTTTTTTGGCAAATTTTTCTACAGAAGTGGTTTGCTGTTGCCTCCTTCTGGGCAGTGTCTTTACAAGACGGGTGACCTCAGCCGTTATCAATACTCTTCAGAGATTGCCTGACATCTGTGGTCTCATAACCAGGACTTGTGATATGCACCAGCTGCTCATATGACCATCCACCACCTGCACCCATGGCTTCACGTCACCCTGATCCCCCTAATCGGAGGTGGAGGGGTAAGCAGATGCTATCCCTTGCCCAATGGTGGCCTGTGGGCTAGTGGAGGGAAGGAGCACCTTCTTTGATAGAGGCATATCTCCATCCTGCCACCCGAAGAGCTTGATAGATTCTTGATGAGTCAGGACACGAAGTGTTATGGGAGAAGGCAGGAGAATGGGGCTTAGAGGGTAATCAGTCAGCCATTACAAGCATTAGAAGCAAAGCCAAGGAGAGACATTAGTGAATTAAGTGTGCGAAATTGGTTGTGACAATAGTCAGTCTCTACACAATGCTTTACACTACCAGCAACCCGGGTTCAATTCCTGCCGCTGCCTGTCAGGAGTTTGCACGTTCCGGTTGGTAAGTTAATTGGTCACTGTAAATTGTCCCTTGCTTAGGCTAGGATTAAAGCGGGGGATTGCTGCCCAGTGTGGCTGTGGCTATTCTGCACTGTATCTCAATAAATAAATAAATGAATGAGTGAATCAACCCTGCATTCACCACTTCAGCTGGCAACTCATTCCACACTCGCACCACCTTCAGAGTGAAGAAGTTCCCCCTCAGGTTTCCTTAAATATTTCACCTTTCACCCTAAACCTATTACAGCTAGTTCTAGTCTCATCCAACATCAGTGGAAAAAGCCTATTTGTATTTACCTATCTATACCCCTCATGACTGTGTATACTTCTGTCAAATCTTCTGTGTTGCAAGGAATAAAGTCCCAGCCAGTTCAATCTTTCCTTATAACTTAGATCTTCCAGTCCTGCCAACAACCTTGTAAATTTTCTCTGTACTGTTTCAACCTTATTTACTGGAACTGTACACATTACTCCAAATTACGTCTTGCCGACATCTTATACAATTTCAACATAACATCCCATCTCCTGTACTCAGTATTTTGAATTATGAAGGACAATGTGCTAAAAGCTGTCTTATGATCCAAGCTACCTGTGACAGCACTTTCATGGAACTGTGGATGTTGTTTGACTAAAATTCAATGCACACAGAGTTGGTAGAAATCAAGAGCTGGTGGTTACAAGTTTAAAGAAAGAGGGAAAAGATTTAATAGGAACTCCAGGGGCAGCTCGGCACGAAGTAGAATGAACCACCAGAGGAAGTGGTTGAGGCAGGTACAATAACAATTTTTAAGACAGTAAAGAGTGTCGGTACTTGGATAGGAAAGGTTTAGCAGGTTAGGCCAAATGCCAGCAAATGGTCAGCATGGCCTGCATAACTCTCTGACTCTGTGAATAGGTGAGTGGTAGTATCTTGGGGAGCTGTTAATGAGGATGTGGGAGATTAAAATGGGACTAATGCCAGAATAATGTGAGTGGCATTTATTACACTGGACAACAAATTTTTTCAGAAGTGTTGCTTCCTTGGAATTTTTTTTTTGTTTACGAAAGACTGCTTGAAGCTGAACACAAAAATAATTTCAGACTATTTTTATTATGTAGGAATTTTGAGAAACAAGAAATTAACTTTTATTGAATATAGTGTGTTTAATTGCATAACAGTGCTGACGCTTTGCAAAAGTTCAACTAAACTGATGATTTTCATTTGCTCTCAATGTCTGAGGCTTCTCGCCTAAGCGTCCAATGATAATCAGCCAGCATTGATGGATTCCAGTTGCCTTGATAGCTTTTCAACATGACGACAATGTCCTGGTGAAACCTTTCACCAAGCTTGTCACTGACAGTGCCAGGTTTTGCAGGGAAGAAGTCTAAATGGGGTTGCAGAAAGTGAAGCCTTAGTGCCATTTTGCATCTCATGGTTTTATATGCTTGAAGCATATTGTCAACTAGTTTGTCATTCTGTAGTTGCCAAGAAAATTTTCAACAACATTCTTGAATACCTTCCTTGTGATTCTCTCTGGTCCCACCAGAACTTCTTCAAATTACTGGTCATTGATGACCTGTTCGATTTGTAGACCAACAAAAATGCCTGCCTTAATCTTGGCATCAGTTATTCTGACTTGAATTATGAATTGAAATAACAAGTATAGATGATTTCAATAAAATTGGTGCATGATAGGGAAATTTCGATGTGTGTTTTATGATCAACAGCACAAAATCTGTAAAATACACCCAAGAGTATTCAGGAAGCAAAATCTTTGTTGTCCAGTGTTGTTGGTGTGGACTTGGTGGTCGAGGGGTCTGATTTTCAGATTCAAATTTATTTATTTATCACACGTGCATCACAGTATAGAGTAACATGCATCATTTATGCTAATAACCAACACAACCTGAATAAGGGTCTCGACCGAAACGTCGACTGTTTATTCTTTTCCATAGATGCTGCCTGACCTTCTGAGTTCCTCCAGCATTTTGTGTGTGTAACCTATGGATGTGCAGGGGGCAGCCCACAAGTGTGATCACATGTTCTGGCGTCAACATAGCTTGCCCACAAAGTGCTGTATTTCTCTGTGGTTCTGCTAAGTTTGCGCTGCTTTGCTATCCAGATGATGTAAAGGGTCATCTTATGATTAAGATTTCTTTCAGAATTCAGTGGCCCTCCCCAGTGCATTCTGGCATCTTTCCTTTTCCTTCTCAGTTCTGAAGAAGGGTCACAGCTCAAAGCGTCGATTGTTTGTTCTTTTCAGTAGACGCTGCCTGACCTGCTGAGTTCCTCCAGCATTTTGTGTGTGTTGCCATGTCTTCTATTATTTCCATGGGTTCAAGATTGGTTCTCACAGTAATGATATTGTCTTCCCTCCTTGTGCTTTTTCACCTCAGTTAGTCCTGCCCCTACCCAGCATGTACCGTGACTTACTTGTCTATGATCTCTTTCCCTGTGTACTTTAAGGCAAAGAGTGTGATGGTGGCTGAGGTAACCGCACCAGCTTGGCTCCACCGCTTCATCATTGGCAAAAAAGGACAAAACATTGGGCGGATCACCCAGCAGCTGCCCAAGGTAAGCACCTTGTTATAAGGATTCACTCCTTAGTAATAATGATCGGAGAGGCACAGACAGAATCTGAATTTACCGGCAGGTGCCTTTATTGTCTCAACTAAAAAGCACACAAGTTTACACAACCGAATGCCTGTGTACATACCTACTAAGTTTCCTGACTCTCCATGAGCAATCAAAAATTAGAAATGATAATACCCAGAGAAGGAGTCTGTGCAGTACTCCACATCCATGATGATGGGTCTCTGAGGTTGTTGCTCCTCTGCATTTGAAGCTCTTCCTCTTGTGTTTCTCATCTGTTCAAATGATGCATCTCTGTCCCATTGGCTCAAGGTCACCTGACCTGCTTATGTCACCTTATTGGCTCTGGTGCAGGGCTACAACCAGCATTGTTCCATGGTATCAGAAACATGGAAAAACCTGCAGATGCTGGAAATCCAAAGCAACGCACACAAAACACTGGATGAAAATCAGCAGGTCAGGCAGCATCTATGGAAAAGAGTTAACAGTCAACCTTTTGAGCTGAAGCCCTTCAGTGGGACTCATGAAGGGTCTCAGCCCGAAACCTTGACTGTTTACACTTTTCCATAAATGCTGCCTGGCCTGCTGAGTTCCTCCAGCAATTTTTTTTGTGTGTGTTGTTCTGTGGTTCCTGCTCTCAGCCTCGTGCCTTTGTTCTTCTCAGCTCTGACTGGTTTAGAGCAGTCACACTGAGCCTCCTCCTAAAGGACTGCCACCTTACGTGATACATAGCTACTTGCCTGAGAATGGTCTCGGGTTTAGCAGGTCATTAGCCAAAACTCCCTGTGACCACATTCAGTTGTTCGGATTAAGTTATCCCAGAGCAAGGATCAGTTCATTAAACAGTTCACAAAATGGGGAGGTGCAAGGACGGTTTCACAAAAGGGCTGCCTCCATCTCCTTCAACCGTGTGGCAAGAATAGTTTGTCTACTTCCACAGCCCATAATTCATTTGAGTTCACTGATTTGTAGAGTGTAGTTCTTTCTGGCCAATGCACTGCACCATCTTTGGGCATGGATCTTTACACAAGTGGGAGTCCTGTACAAGGAAACATAGTTAGAAGGAAAGAGGCTAGTCATTTAAAAGGGAGGTGTGATGAAATTTGGTGGTGGACCTCGATAAAACATTTAGAAATTGTGGAGTTAAGAACACTGGAGATCTGGCACACAAGGGGAGTTGAGGTCATGAGGTCAATAGATCAGCCATGTTCATATTGAATGTTGGGGTGGACCAGAGAGGCCAAGCAGCCACCTTCTGCTCCCTATTGATTTGTATCCTTGGAACCTGCCACATCAGGTTAGAGAGTATGAGCCAAAAGGTGTGGTTGGACAAACTTGAGTTGCTCTCTGTAGAAAGTTGGTGGCTGAGGAGAGACGTGATAGAGGCATAGAATAAATAGTCAGAACCTTTACCTCCAGGAAGGGAATGTCCAGCAGCAGAGGGCATGCTTTTGAAGTTAGAGGAGGGAAGCTTAAGGTTATGTGAGGGGCAAGATTTTTACACAAGGAGACTGGTAAATGCCTGGAATAGGTTACCAAAGATAGTAGTAGAATCTGGCAATTTGATGACTTCTCCCCATCCTTTCCAGTCTTGATGAAGGGTCTCAGCACGAAATGTCAACTGTTCACTCTCTTCTGTAGATGCTGCTTGGCCTGCTGAGTTCCTCCAGCATTTTGTCTCTGTTTCACTGGTGTGGACTTGATGGGCCAAAGTGCCCTCTGTTGATGTTGTAATGAAATGCAGCAATAGTAACTTGTGTCTTTGCAATATATGTGACTTGTCTCTGCAGGTTCACATTGAGTTCACTGATGGAGATGAGAAAATCACACTGGAGGGTCCAACAGAGGAAGTGGAAATTGCTCAAAGCCAAATCCAGGAGATCATTGATGATCTGGTCAGTACTTTGTTCTTCACTTCTTCCCCTAAAAATAGAGCCACTTCCCAGCTCCTGTCAATCAATTCTTGCTCTACACCTCACCTTCCACGTTGGCTTGTGATTTTCATTGAACAAAACCCAGTGTCTTCCAGAGTAGCCCCCTCTCATGTCACAGTAGGTGTGTGTGTGTTGCAGAACTGGGCCGGCCCCAGGGTGCCTGCTGTATTATGCGTTAGCCCCTGTGATTAGGGTGGGGCAATAGCAAAATACTTCCAATTGTTACTTGACAGTTGCCATTTCCAGTGGGAAAATGCTGATTATAAAATACTTGTAACAAAGAGAACCCTCTTCCCACCTTGGTTAATTGGGCTGCTGACACCATATTGTGTTATCCAGAGAATAAGGAGCCCTTGCCTCTCTGTTCATGCCTGATACTTAAGTTGTCATCACCGATATACCATTCCTATCGTCAAGGATCTCCACCACCAGGCCTTGCTCTCTACTAGCTGTTACCATTGGATAGGAGGTACAGGAGCCTCAGGCCCCACACCACCAGGTTCAGGAACAGTTATTACCCTACAATCACCAGGCTCCTGAATCTGCATGGATAACTTCACTCACCACAACACTGAACTGATTCCACAACCTGTGGACTCACTTATGAGGACTCTACAACTCATGCCCTCCTTATTTATTTATTTACCTATCCGTGTATTCATTTGTTTGTTCATTTATTTATTTGCAAGTTTGTCTGTTGTAATGGTCAATCTTTGTAATTTTTCATTGTTTCTGTTGTATTTCTTTTTTCTACTGTGAATACCTGCAGAAAGATAAACCTCAGGGTAGTATATGGTGACATATACTGTGTACTTTGAACTTCTATCTTGGTCAAGAAGCACTGAGACTTTCTCCCACAGCTCAGCTCCAAGCATTCCACTGTCTCATGTGTCTGACCCTGCCCACTTTTGTCTTGGCACTGAGGGCAAGGCATGGCACACCACTGACTGTCATGCAGCACAGATGATCCTTCGAGCTGACTGGTCCATGTCAACCAAGCTTCCCATTTAAGCTGGTCCCATTTACAAGCACTTTGCGCATATCGCTCTAAAGCAGAGGTTCCCAATCTGGGGTCAAGTCAAGTTCTTGTCATTGAACTATATACATGTATATAACAAATCTAACCATATAATGTACATAGAAATGAGACTATGTTTCTCCGAATCAGGATACAAAGCACAGTAGTACACATAACACTGGGTAACTTATGAAGGTAATGATAAAATCCTCTAGATGGATCACACATGAATAACAAACTGAAGTGTATAAATTAAATATTGTAAGGTATGAAGCAGATTAACCTGTGATATTTCAAATGTGATGAGGCAGGGAGTTCAGGGAAGAAACTATATCCCATCCTGACTTTTTTTGATTTTAATGCCAGATCCACAGACCTTTTACTTCATGCTATTGGTCCAAGGCGTAAAACAGGTTGGGAACCCCTGCTCTAAGCCCTTCCTATCCATGTACCCATCCAAATGCCTTGTAAGTGTTGTTATTATACCTGCCTCAACTATTTTCAGGTACATGGATAGTGAAGTGCAGGTCATTGGGCTACTGACTACCCTATGGGTGAAAAATAAATTGCCCTTCGGTTTCCTATTAAATCTCTCCCCCTCTATTCTCAAATCTACGCCCTCTAGTTCTTGATTCTCTAATCCAGGGAAAAATCCTTGAACATTCACCCCATCTGTGCCCCTCATGATTTTATACACCTCTGTAAGATCACCCTCATTCTCCTGTACTGTAGTGTAAACAATCCCAACCTGCTGTGCCTCTCTCCATAACTCAGTCCCTTGAGCTCCAGCAATATCCTTGTAAATCTCCTTTGCACTTTTCAAAGTGTGTTTATTATCGAAGTATACATCCTTGAGATTCGTCTCCTAACAGGGAGCCGTGAAACAAAGACACTCAAAAGAAGCCATTAAAACAAAGAGAAGACTGTTGAACACCCATTGTGCAGAGAGAGGAAACCAAACTATGCAAACAATAAACTCAAGCAAGTAGCATTGCGAACTGGAATCCAAGAGTCCATCCACAGACCCTTAGTTCAGCACAGAGCCAAGTAACGAGCTGAACCGACATGACCCTCGTCTCAAGCCCCGACACCTTGACCTTTTCAATCTGGCTCAGTGCTTTTTTAAAAAATTTTTATTGAATTTTCAAATAGGTTACAGAAAGAAAAAAGAAAATTATCGACCCTTTCCCCCCTCCCCCCAACATATCCCTATAGAAAAAAAGAAGAAGAAAGAAAGAGAGAAAAAAGAAAGAAAGAGAGAAAAAAGAAAGAAAGGAAGAATGCCTGGATTTCGGAAGATCCCCACATGCTCCATGGAGTTCATAATAGCTTTAATATGTATATTTATTTCTTTCCCCAGATAACCAATAATTTTATCTTCGGAGCACCTATATATTTAATCCTATTTTTTGTAAATAAGGGTGCCAAATTTTCAGAAATATTTCATATTTATCTCTTAAATTGTAAGTAATTTTTTCAAGTGGAATGCAGCTAAAAATTTCATTCTTCCAACAATCTATACTTAAGTATGAATCCGATTTCCAAGTAACTGCAATAGCCTTTTAGGCTACTGCCAATGCAATTTTTATGAATTCTTTCTGATATTTATTCAATTTGGATTTTAATTTTATCCCTTCAATATCGCCTGGTAAAAATAATATTGGATTGTGTGGAAGTTGTATTCCAATAATTCGTTCCAATAAAACTCTTAAATTTGTCCAAAAACGTTGAATTTTAGAACAAGACCAAGTAGAGTGTAAAAAAGTACCAATTTCTTGATTACATCGAAAACATTGATCAGATAAATTTGAGTTTATCTATTTGTTTTTTGTGGTGTAATATATATTTGATGTAATAAGTTATATTGTACTAATCTTAGTTGAACATTTATTGTATTTGTCATATTGTCAAGACATAATCTTGACCAACTTGTTTCACCAATTTTAATATTCAAATCAGTTTCCCATTTTTGTCTTGACTTATGAATTCCTTGTTTAATTGCCTGTTTTTGAATCAAATTATACATACCAGAAATATTTTTTTAAGTTTTTCCTTTATGAATTAAAGTTTCTATTTCATTAGGTTTCGGCAATAACATTGTTTGACCCAGTTTATCTCTTAAATAAGCCCTTAATTGGAAATAACAGAAAAGAGTGTTATTTGATATTTTATATTTATTCTTTAATTGGCCAAATGACATTAATATACCTCCTTCAAAACAGTCTCCTATATACCTAATCCCTTTGTGAAACCAGTTATATAAAAAGGCTCAGTGCTTAAGTTGTCATCCAAACGTTGGGTTCAGTTGCTTTGATGCACTCTGGGACCTAGAACCCTGACACCTCAATTTGGCCTATATTTGACCTTTCCGTTTAGGCCCTGCGCTTAACTCATTTCTAACTGTCGGGTTCAGTCCCTTCAACACATTTAATGGCATCTTCCCTATAGCAGAGTGACTAGTACTGAACACGACATTTCCAAAAGAGGCCTCGCTAATAACTTGTACAACTGCGGTATATGTAACATTCCAGTTTCTATACTCAGTGCCCTGACTGATGAAGGTCAGCTTGCCAGAGGCCTCCTTCACCACCCTGTCTACCTGCGACACCACTGTGTGTGTGTGTGTGTGTGTGTGTGTGTCTCTCTCTCTCTCTCTCTCCCCCCTCCTCCCCCACACACACACACGGGACAGAGGGGGTGTCGCCCCCTTCCACAGTGAGAGGGGAGACCAACAAATAGCTCGCTGTTACAATGTCATGGTCTGCAGCATCACTTTTATTCTGAGTTTCTTTGACCCAAGAATTGGTGGCAAACTCTTCCGCACCATCGAGAGAGAGAGTGATTGCCCGGCTACGGAGGGCTCCGACAGCTGCATCTGTTGTCACGATGTTCCGTTTCTCCCGCATTCCCTCAGTTAGCAACACCAGCATAGAATCGGTTCAGCCGCAGAGCCGCACCCGAAGGCAATGCCTTCCAAGCTGCTCTTGGAGATGTTGAAATCTTAAACTCCATTTTCCATTTCTCAACCCACTTACTCAACTTATCAAGATCTCCGCAAATCCTGATGACCACCTTCCCTGTCAATGACACTATCTATTTTAGTGTCATCTGAAAAGTTACTGAACGTGCCTTGTGTGTTCTTATCCAAATCATTTACATAGATGACAAATAGGAATAGGTCTAGAACTGGTCACTAGGAAATACCACTTGTCTGATGTTGCCGTGTTCACCGAGCTTGGCAAGTAGCTTGCAGACATTTCATCACTGGTCGAGGTGACATCCTCAGTGCACAGTTGTTGGTGTTTCTCCCTGGGGAAGTCCTCGCGTTTATATAGGCCCTCATTCGCTTTCCTCTGCCCTGATAGGCCAGCCCTTCAGTTGGCCTTTGAATTCTATTGGCTCACATTTCTTTGGCTCTTAGAGGTTTGTAGGTGGTGTCTGTTTTGATATGTTTGTTTACGGAGTTATCAGAAAAGAACCACGCTTCTAAAAGTTTCCATGAGTGCTTCATGTTTCCCTGCACTAGAACCTCCACAGTGTCCCAGTTCAAGTGGTATCATCCTTGGTTTTCATGTACTGAGAACAGCGGTATTGGCTCCTGTCTTCATACTGCCAGTTTATGTTCCCATAAATGAGTTTAGAGTTTATGTCCTGTCTGGCCTATGTAATTCTTGTTGCATTTTCCACACACCACATCTTTCTTGGGTTTCCGGTATGACAAACAACCTTCCACAGTCAATTAGTGCTTTGTGCCATCATGGATATTGGATATTCGTTTCATTAGCTCCTGATGCAGAGTTTTGACCCAAATCCGTGACAGTACTTTTCCTTCCACAGATGTTGCTTGACCCACTGAGTTCTTCCAGCAGAATGTTTGTGATTCCAAATATCAGCAACCTCTAATGTTTCCATGTCACACCACCCACTTTTCTAACCGTAAGACGCAGAAGCAGAATTAGGCCATTCAGCCCATCATGACTGATCCTGGATCCTGCTCAACCCCATACACCTGCCTTCTCACCATATCCTTTGTTGCCCTGACCAATCAGGAAACCATCAACTTCCGCCTTAAATATACCCACGGAGTTGGCCTCCACTGCAGTCTGTGGCAGAGCATTCCACAGATTCCCTACTCTCTGGCTAAAAAATTCCTCCTTACCTCTGTTTTAAAAGGTCACCTCTCAATTTTGAGACTGTGCCCTCTAGTTCTGGATACCCCCACCATAGGAAACATCCTCTCCACATCTACCCTATCAAGTCCTTTCAACATTTGGTAGATTTCAAAGAGAAATCCACCTCCAGCCTGTGAGGGCTATCGCTTTCTTCCCTCAAGCACCCCTCCTTCATTGGAATTGGATAGGCGCCCATGAGAGCTACGGTGAGATATCTGTGCCAAGACTCATGGCACACTCTGTCCATCCAGTCTCACAGAATCCAAGCTCAGTGGGGCTGTCAGAATGTTCACCTCTTCACTGGAGTCATTTCTAGTTAGACATGGAGTCACCAACTCTTATTCCCTTCCCAAAGGCTGACCTGAGCAGAGCCAGTTCTTCAGGCTCGCAGTCACTCTGTTGTGTTGTTTTTCTGTTCCAGCTGAGCCGAATGGACTACACAGAGATCACAGTCGACCAAAAGTTCCACCGTCATCTGATTGGGAAGAACGGAACGAACAGTAAGTCCTTTCGTGGGTCCTTGCCATTGGTCAAAGTGCGGGCACGCGGACTTCACCGTCTAGCCCATTGTTGCGAGCTCCTCCAATATCTATACTCTCCCTAACTGTTTTGCCCTGGCCTCTTTGTACACTCTTTATAGTTCCCTAATACTTATCCACTTCCCTTTCAAAAGATTCTGCTTCTGACCAGGCATTTCCTTCTTTTACATGACTGTCCTCAAAGTTCACAAACAAAACTTCCCCTAACCTCTCTCACTCTCTTCTGGTGAGATGATGTCCTTCTCCCTCCCCAATTCCCAACTGGCTGTTCTCTCTGTCTCTCCCATCAGTGCTCCTGTATGTCTGTCATATAATGAAAGGAAAATCAGCATATTCTGATCCTAGGTGAGTGAATTCCAAGTGCATCCGTAAATCATTAGCAGCAACATTTTTCCTGATGGAAATACCATCTGTTGCAGGGAATTCCAACTCACATCACAGATCCTGCCTTTCAGAACAATCTGTTACATGGTTCCTTACTGAAAGATGCTAGAGTCCATTATCAAGGATGAAATAGTGGCATATCTAGATAGCAGTGATAGGATTGGGCCAAGCCAGCGTGGATTTACCAAGGGTAAATCATGCTTGACTAATCTGTTGGAGTTTTTCGAGGATGTAACCAGGTAGTTAGATGGGGGAGATCCAGTGGGTGTAGTGTACCTCGATTTTCAGAAGGCATTTGATAAGGTCCCACATAGGAGATTGGTGGGTAAAATCAAAGCTCAGGGCATCGGGGGGAAGACATTGACATGGATAGAAAACTGGTTGGCAGATAGAAAGCAAAGGGTAGTGGTGAATGGATGTTTCTCGGAATGGCAGGTGGTGACTAGTGGGGTGCCACAGGGCTCGGTATTGGGACCACAGCTGTTTACAATTTGCGTCAATGATGTAGATGAAGGCATTGAAAATAACATCAGCAAATTTGCTGATGATACTAAGCTGGGTGGCAGTGTGAAATATGATGAGGATGTTAGGAGAATTCAGGGTGACTTGGATAGGCTGGGTGAGTGGACAGATAACGTTTAATGTGCATAAGTGTGAGGTTATCCACTTTGGGAGTAAGAACAGGAAGGCAGATTATTATCTGAACGGTGTAGAGTTAGGTAAGGGAGAAATACAAAGAGATCTAGGAGTCCTTGTTCATCAGTCACTGAAGGTGAATGAGCAAGTGCAGCAGGCAGTGAAGAAGGCTAATGGAATGTTGGCCTTTATTACAAAGGGAATTGAGTACAAGAGCAAGGAAATCCTCTTGCATTTGTACAGAGCCCTGGTGAGACCACACCTGGAGTATTGTGTACAGTTTTGGTCTCCAGGGTTAAGGAAGGACATCCTGGCTGTAGAGGAAGTGCAGCGTAGATTCACAAGGTTAATTCTTGGGATGTCTGGACTGTCTTATGTAGAGAGGTTAGAGAGACTGGGCTTGTACACGCTGGAATTAAGGAGATTGAGAGGGGATCTGATTGCAACATATAAGATTATTAAGGGATTGGACAAGATAGAGGCAGGAAGTATGTTCCAGATGCTGGGAGAGTCCAGTACTGGAGGGCATGGTTTGAGAATAAGGGGTAGGTCATTTAGGACAGAGTTAAGGAAGAACTTCTTCTCCCAGAGAGTTGTGGGGGTCTGGAATGCACTGCCTCAGAAGGTAGTGGAGGCCAATTCTCTGGATGATTTCAAGAAGGAGCTAGATAGGTATCTTATGGACAGGGGAATTAAGGGATATGGGGACAAGGCAGGAACCGGGTATTGATAGTAGTTGATCAGCCATGATCTCAAAATGGCGGTGCAGGCTCGAAGGGCCGAATGGTCTACTTCTGCTCCTACTGTCTATTGAGAAAGATTATAAAGGATCAAGGGTCAACTTTATTTCCCTTATATACTCTCACATGTAAAGTGGACTCGAGTTAATTGGGCCTTCAGGAAGATAGCCAGAGCTCCCTTATTTGGGTCATTCTGCCACTTAACTCGGGCAGGAGAATTACTCAACTGTTTTGCGCTAGTGCCAGTTGTGTGCATTTGTGTGGCATTTGGACTCTACACCGTGCATAGAGTGAACAGTTCTTAAATAGCGCCAGTTGTGTGTGTTTGGATTCAAAAAGCAGTGATTTTTGTCACTGACAGTTGACGAGAAATAAGCAATAAGAAAACTCAGAACTGCTTTGCTCACTGTAATTTCAAGCATTCAGACTTGGAGATACCAGAAACAGACATGAATGAAATTGAAACTATCTCATAACTTCAACAAGTTAGGAACTGTGGAAAAATTTTAAGCTACCAACAATCACCTTGAATTTTACAACTAAAATAAAGGTTTGGAGGAAATAATTGTCTGAAAGCAGTCTATTATCTGCACTAGGTGTCAGCGCAGATTTTGTTTACTTACAGTAAACCAATAGAAACTGGCAGCATGCACAGTTCCTCTGTCGATAACTATTGGGAACGAATACACTGTTTTATAATACTGTAGACGTATTGGTAGTGTTCTAATCCGTTCAGTATTTCATTTAAATACATAATTTGTTACTCATTTAAACAGTTTTTCTTTTTTATGCCCTTTTGACAATTTCTATTTCCAACAATTATATAGAATAAAATAATTATATAAAAAATAAAGCTAGAGGCTAAAATACAGTTGTGAAATAAAGTGTCCAAAATGCCAACATGTATTTACAATGTAAACAGCGTTATAAAGTGTTTACACTAAAGTTATGGATCCAATAGATAGAGGGAGGTGTGGGGGGTCGGATTATTTGCCTGGGGGAGTTAAGTTTTAAGATAGTGTTTTTGCTTTGAGCTTTAAGATTATAAAGATTACCTTTATATTTATTTTGACTTGCGTTTGGCATGTTTGTAATGTGCTGTGCTACCGTTGTAAAAAAAAACTCACTTTCATGGCATTTATACCTTGGCCGTGTAGAGAATAGACGTTAGCTTTATTTTTGTCATATACATTGAAGCGAGCAGTGAAATTTTGCATCAACGATTAACACGGTCTGAGGATGTGCTGGGGGCAGCCCACAGGTATCACCATGCTTCCAGGGCCTGCACAACTCACTAACCCTAATCTGTACGTCTTTGGAATGTGGGGGGAAGCTGGGGCAGCCAGAGGAGACCCACATGATCACAAGCACACTGGCACTGTAAAGGATTGCACCAACTGCTAGGCATCCACTAGCCTAATAGAGTTCATTTCAGAAAGTCATTCGAGAGAGACAGAAGCATGCCCTTCATCCCACAGTCAGCAGTGACCATCAACACTCCCACCCCCGCCCCCCCATCTACACTAATCTACATTAGTAGGCCTCTGGTGGTCATGGTCAAGCAGGGGTGTGGAGTCCTAGCTGTCTAGATATACAGGCCAGTCCAGTCAAGTATGGAGAGCAAGCTCTTGCCCACGTAGCAAGCTTTGCCTCTCAAATGCATCTGATGAACCCTGTGGAACAGCAGAGACCGATAGAGTTTAGCAGTAGCAGTGTTGTCCTCAATGTAGGACTCCGGCTGTAGATTTACTTCCGAAACCTTCCCCATAAGTGAGTATAGCCATGAGGCAATGGAGGTGAGAGATCCGAGTTTCCCTTCTCCTAGGTGAGCTGCCAGCCACGGCTGACCAGCCCCATCTGCCTGAAGCGACTGGTTTTAAGGCACCAGTAACCCACTTTTCCCTCTTCTGTCAGTAGAACTAGTTCCGCCAGGCTTAGTAGCTAAGTTACGTGTAAAGGCTAGGAGCTGGACCTGGTTTCACACCATCAGGAGCATTTAATAGGTAGTGGGAGCTTGTCTCCATTACCACCCCCAGCTATAACAACCTTAATGAACCAATTAATTACCCTTAGATTCTACCCCTCACCCCCTCAATGGTAAGACCTCCTTTGCCACACGTTGCATTGAATATCCTCAAGAGGTCCTTTGCTCTCCTGATGAGGAAAAGGGCCACCCTGTGATCCCTTGAGCTTTATCTTATTAATAATTGCTGCCAGATTAATGGGTTTACAGGCCCCTACTTCCAACTCTGGGTGGTGGAGTGGAGATATGCCTTTACCAAAGGAGGTGTAAGACACTCCTTCCCTCCGCTATCCTGCAGGTCACCCTTGGGCGAGGTGTAGCACCTGCTTAGACCCCCCCCCCCCACCCACTCAGGGTCACATGAAGCCATGGGAGCAGGTGGTGGATGGTCCTATGAGTCGCTGGGGCAGATTACAAGACCACAATTATGTGACCACAATCTCTGAAGAGTATTGATAATGGTTGGGAACTCACACCTTGTAAAAGCACTGCCCAGAAGAAGGCAATGGCAAACCACTTCTGTCAAAAAATTTGCCAATAATACTCACGGTTATGAGACCATGAACACCTATGTCATAGGACATGGTACGTGATGATGGTGCTTTCAGCTAATCCTAGAAAATTAGGTCTTTAAGAGATTAATCACACTTTCCAGTGATGAAGGTAAGGCAAAGGTCTTGGAAAGGACCTGTTTCATTTTTTATATTGTCCTTATGGTTCCGCAGCCCACTTTATTTCAGATTGTTTTTCTGTCCAAATCTGATATTCTTAGTTGCTTCACAACATTCTATTCCATGCAAGGTAGTGCAGTGGTTAACACAAAGCTGTATAGTACCGGTGATCCAGGTTAAAGTACTGCTGCTGCTCGTAAGGAGTTTGTACTTTCTTCCCCCCGTGACTGTATGTTTCCTCTGGGTGGTCCAGTGTTATTCCACATTCCAAAGATGTACCGGTTGTTCAGTGATTAGACTGGGATTAAATTGGGGGATTGCTGGGCAGCACAGCTCAAAGGGCTGGGTAGGGTCTTTTCTGCACCATACCTCAATAAATAAATAAATTGTCTGTAGAATGACAATGAGATTGGTCTACTTACTTAACTACCTTTTGTACTTTTTTACCTTTTCCCTCTTAATTAATTTTCCTACAAATTACTGGGAATGGCAAGGGTGGAACATTATGGATGGGTGTGGGACAGGTGGCAGAGAAAGAGTGCTGGGTGGGGGGGGGAGGGTGTGGAGACACACCCAGCTCTGAGACACAAGGCAAGGTCATATGATTCCAAACAATTGGTTTATTGATCATTACAGAATGTTTTTATCTGCAATTTGAGAAGGATAAGGGCAGCTCGGAGGTGGCAGTGTTGTAGTTGAACAGGGGAAACTATGGAGCCATGAGGAAGGAGCTGGCCAAAGTTGACTGGACGGATATCCTAGCAGAAAAGACAGTGAAACAGCAATGGCAGGTATTCTTGGGAATAATGCACAAGGTGCAAAATCAGTTTATCCCCCAGAGAAGGAAGGATTCAAAGGGGGTAAGGGGCCACAGTGGTTGACAAAGAAAGTCAGAGATTGCATAGCATTAAAAAAAAGGAAGTATGACAGAGCTAAGGTGAGTGGGAGGACAGATGATTGGGAAGTTTTTAAGGAACAACAGAACTTGACTAAAAAGACAATACATGGAGAAAAAATGAGGTACAAACGCAAGCTAGCCAGGAATATATAGCAAAAGCTTTTTTAGGTATGTGAAGAGAAAGAAGATAGTTAAGAACAATGTTGGGCCCTTGAAGAATGAATTGGGTGAAATTGTTATGGGAAACAGAGAAATGGCAGAAGAATTTAATGAGTACTTTAGATCTGTTTTCACTAAGGAAGACACAAGCAATCTCCCAGATGCATGGATGGGCCAAGGACATAGGGTAACAGAGGAAATGAAACAGATTGACATTAGGAAGGAAACAGTGATGAGTAGACTGATGGGACTGAAGGCTGACAAATCCCCAGGTCCAGATGATCTGCATCCTAGGGTACTAAAGGAGGTGGTCCTGGAAATTGCGGATGCATTGGTAATCATTTTCCAATGTTCCTTAGGTTCAGGATCAGTTCCTGAGGATTGGAGAATGGCTAATGTTATCCCACTTTTTAAGAAAGGAGGGAGGGAAAAAACAGAGAACTATTGACCTGTCAGCCTGACATCGGTGGTGGGGAAGATGCTAGAGTCCATTATTAAGGATGAAATAGTGGCATATCTAGATAGCAGTGATAGGATTGTGCATTTGTACAAAGCCCTGGTGAGACCACACCTGGAGTATTGTGTACAGTTTTGGTCTCCAGGGTTAAGGAAGGACATCCTGGCTGCAGAGGAAGTGCAGCGTAGATTCACGAGGTTAATTCCTGGGATGTCCGGACTGTCTTACACAGAGAGATTATAGAGACTGGGCTTGTACATGCTGGAATTAAGGAGATTGAGAGGGGATCTGATTGAAACATATAAGATTATTAAGGGATTGGACAAGATAGAGGCAGGAAATATGTTCCAGATGCTGGGAGAGTCCAGTACCAGAGGGCATGGTTTGAGAATAAGGGGTAGGTCATTTAGGACAGAGTTAAGGAAGAACTTCTTCTCCCAGAGGGTTGTGGGGGTCTGGAATGCACTGCCTCGGAAGGTAGTGGAAGCCAATTCTCTGGATGCTTTCAAGAAGGAGCTAGATAGGTATCTTATGGATAGGGGAATCAAGGGATATGGGGACAAGGCAGGAACCGGGTATTGATAGTAGTTGATCAGCCATGATCTCAAAATGGCGGTGCAGGCTAGAGGGGCCGAATGGTCTACTTCTGCACCTATTGTCTATAATGTCTCTCTGGTGCTTCCCACTCCCTCCCCTTTCACTTTCCCTTTACCCTACCATGATTCCCCTCTCCCTGCCCCCTTCCCGTTCTCAGTCCACCATAGAGACCTATATCAGAATTATGTTTATCATGACTCACATTTGCCATGAACTGTGTTTTTTTGTGGCAGCAGTAAAGTGCAATCCATAAAATTAGTAGACTACTATGCAAAAGTCTTAGGCACCCTAGCTATATATGTCTGCCCGACTCTTGTTAAAAGGCTTGGATTTTTAGCTTCCTCACTCCTCTGCCCTAATGCCACACCACCTCTGTCTCTCTCTATTTTTCTCACAGTAAATCGTATCAAGGAGCAGTACAAGGTGTCCGTGCGCATCCCACCAGATAACGAGAAGAGCAATTTGGTTCGGATTGAGGGAGATCCACAAGGTGTCCAGCTGGCCAAGAAGGAACTGCTTGAGATGGTGGTCAGAATGGTAATTGTGGTTTCCTATTTCTTTCAATCTGGCTTATATCACACACAAGCCTACTACTACCAATTTCCCTATTACTTCTTCCGTTTTTTGTAACTGTTTTAAGCTCTCTTGACATTTCACTCAGACACTCTCTCACCACAAATCCTTGACTCAATTCACAGGAACTCAATTTCCCTGCTTCCTGGGCTCAACCCCCTCTTTGAGCAAACTACTTCCTGGTGCCTAGAAGGAGACAGAAAGCCTGCTCTTCCTCCTTCCAAGTCCAAGTTCAAAGCAAATTTATTACCAAAGTACACATATGTCACCACGTACTTTCCTGAGATTCATTTTCTTGTGGACAATCACAATAGAACAAAGAAATGCAGTAGAATAAATAAAAAACTGCACACACAGACTGACAACTGATGTGCAAAAGAAGGCAAACTGTGCAAATACAAAAAAAAGTCAAAGTAAATTTACTGTCAAAGTACATATACCTATGACATCATCTACTACCCTGAGGAGATAAAGAAATACAATGGAATTTATGGAAACTACACGTAAATAAAGACTGACAAACAACCAATGTGCAAAAGAAGACGCATTGTGCAAATAGAAAAAGAAATCCAACACCCCCTTTGCTCTGTCGTTATCTCAAGGTATAAACTTCCCGATCCATGTTCCCTTGATAACAGTAAGGAGACCAGAACTGCACACAGTTGTCCTGGTGTGGCCTCTTCTATATCCTATGTAGTTGCAACATAATCTCCCTGCTCTTAAATTCAATCCCTCTAACAATAACCAACATCCTATTTGTCGTCTTGATAACCTGTTGCACCTACATGCAAATTAATCTTTTGCAATTCATGCACAAGCTCTGCCAAATCCCACTGTACAACAGCAGGCAGCAATCTTTCGCTATTTAAATAATAACGATCTTCTATTTTCCCTTCCGAAGGTGATGACCACACATTTACCAACATTGTCCTCCCTTCCCCAATCACTTAACTTATCTATATCTCTCTGCAGACTCTCTGTATCTTCCGTACAATTTGCTTTTTCCACACTTTTTAGTCTCATCAGCAAACCTAGATACACTTCTCTTGGTCCGCTTGGTGCCCTCTTCCAAATCGTTATTGTGTATCATGAACAACTGCGGTTTACGATATATAGTACTGACTTGCCATTGACTACCAACCAGGGAAAGCCATTTATTTCAACTCTCTACCTTCTGTTAGTTAACCAATCCTCTATCCTGCCAATACATTTTCCCCAACTACATGCATCCTTATTGAATGTCTTCTGGAAATTCTAGTATACAAGTGACCTTCCCCCTACCCTGGATGGAAAATCCTACAAAAGGTAGTGGATTTGGCCCAGTCCATCATGGGTAAAGCCCTTCCAATCATTGAGCATATCTACATGAAATGCTATCACAGGAAAGCAGAAGCCATCATCAGAGACTCCCATCACCCAGGCCATGCTCTTTTCTCCCTGCTGTTATCAGGTAGAAGGTACAAGAGCGTTAGGATTCACACCACCAGGATCATGAACAGTTATAACCCCTCAAACATCAGGCTCTTGAACAAAAGGGGAAACTACACTCATCTATTGAGATATTCCCATAACTAATAATATCACTTTAAGGACTCTTTATCTTGTTATTTCATATTCATATTTATTGCTAATTATTTATATTTGTATTTGTACTTTTTATTGTCTTCTATGCTTTAGCTGATCTTTCATTGATCCTGTTTATAGTTACTACTCTATAGATTTGCTGAGTATGCCCAAAGGAAAAGTAATCTCAGGGTTGTATATGGTGACATATATGTACTCTGATAATAAAATTTATTTTGAACTTTGCATTTAAAGACTGTAAATTACTGCAGTGGGAGAGTTTGAAAGAAGTATAATCATCCTTAAGGCTTATAATTTTCTTCTGACTCCTGAAAAAAAGTCTCAGCCCAAAACGTCGACTGTTTACTCATTTCCATAGATGCTGCCGGACCTACTGAGTTCCTCCAGCATTTTGTATTTGTTGTTTATCCACTGTAGTTTATGTTAATAGAACACTTGGGAATCGTTACCCACCCCACCCCCCATTGCTCCTTGGTTAGAAGTCTTGATTATAGTCTTTTTCCTATGTCCTTGCTCATTTTTTTTCCAGTGCTATTATTTGAATTTTCCATTGTTATGAGTGATGAACAGACCTGATGGACAATGGGGTGCAGAGTTAACCATTCCCAACCCCCCCCCCCCCCGAGAACCATGAACTATTGCTGTTGCTATGCTGCTCATGATAGAGAGAGATGAAACACAGGCAAGAACATTTGCTACAGATAAGAGGGGGAGAGAGACTGTTGATTAACTGTATTATGACTCTTCCTGGATTATTTACTTTCTACTACAAGGACTGTACTTGGCTCGTTAACATTCCTCAGGAGATAGCAGGAGTGGCCTGATTTGATGGACACAGTCATTCAGAGTTGATGGATAGCTGAGACCCCGTGAGTGGGGATAAAAGACAGGTCTGGAGAGACACCCTTCAGACACACCAGTGGACACTGACTGAGTGTTGGGAACCCACAGAAAGGTGGGGGCTTCGAAGACCGAACCAGGAGATCAGTCAGTAAGGCTCACAGTGTTACAGCAGGGCCAGTGGGGACTTGTGTGTGTGTGTGTGTCCACTCATGCCAGAGTGACGAGTCCACCACAGAAGAACGGTCTAGCTGAAGACCAGAGGGGTCATAACTGAATGACCACAACGATACAACGGATTAAGAAAGCAAAGGAAGGTTTGGCTGCTGTAGCTGTTACCTCTCTCTCTCTCTCTCCGATTTCAACATAGCAACCATAACTACTTCAGCATTTATGAACTGAACTTTATACTTTTCTATGACAATTCATTTACCCCTAGACGTTGATGGAGCTTGTTTATTGATTATTATTATTCCTACACTTTTAGGTTTATTACTGCTAACTTGTTTTATATGTATATTTGCATTTTTGATATTGTATTGTGTAGTTTACTAATAAACACTTTTAGTTTGGTACCACCAGACTCCAACGGATACTTCTATCTTTGCTGGTCTGACACCCAGTTACAGGGTACGTAACACCATAGAGTCCTTGTATCACTTCTATACAATTCCCTTCCCTCTCCTTTTATCCCAATTTTTAAGCAGTGCTTCTTTCAATTCTTTAATATTAATAAAGCCGTTTATTTATGAGGACCGCTGTTCCAATGTCATCCAGCTGGGCATGTCTCTAGATGTCCTGCTAAACTACTCCGTTTGGGTTGGTAAAAACATCTCCTCCACAATCTCCAGGAGCACCACAGAAATGTGTACTTAGTCCCCTGCTCTATTCATTTTCCACCTATGACTGTGTGGCTAAGCACAGTTCCAACACCATGTTGAAGTTTGCTGATAACATCACTTTTGTGAGTCATATCAAATGTGGTAATGAATCAGCATACAGGAGGGAGATTGAAAATTTAGCTGTGGCGTCATGACAACGTCCTCTCACTCAGTGTCAGCAAGAACAAGGAACTGATTATAGACCTCATGAGAGGGAAACCAGAGGTCCATGAGCCAGTCCTCATTGGAGCATCAGAGGTGGAGAGTGTCAGTAACTTTAAATTCCTGGGTGTCACCATCTCAGAGGACCTGTCCTGGACCCATCATATAAATGTAATTGTAACGAAAGCAAGACAGCACCTTTACTTCCTCAGGAGTCTGCAGAGCTTCTGCATGACATCAAAAGCCTGGGCAAACTTCAATAAATGTGCAGTGGAAAGTGTATTGACTGACTGCATTATGACATAGTATGGGAACACCAATGCCTTTGTGCAGAAAATCCTACAAAGGGTAGTAGATTTTGCCCAATACGTCACGGGTAAAGCCGTCCCAACCATTGTGCACATCTACGTGAAACACTGTTATAAGAAAGCATCATCAGAGATCCCCACCACCCAGGTCATGCTCTCTTCTCACTGCTGCCATGGCAAGAGGTACAGAAGCCTCAGGACTCGCACCACCAGGTTCAAGAACAGTTACTGCCCCTCAACCATCAGGCTCTTGAACAAAAGGGGAAACTACACTTATCTATTGAGACAATCAATGATCTTACTTTAAGGACTCTTATCTTGTTATTTATTGTTTATGCCCATACCTGAGGCCAGAGTCCAGTGATTTTTGAAAGATCTTTACTAATGTCTCCACAATCTCTACGACTACCTCTTTCAGAACCCTAGGGTGCAGTTCATCTGTTCTGGGTAACTTATGATCCTTAGGTCTTTCAGCTTTTTAAGCACCTTCTCCCTTGTAATAGTAACTGCACTCATTCTCTTCCCTCACACCCTTCAACACCTGGCACACTGCTAGTGTCTTCCACAGTGAAGACTGTTGCAAAATACTCATTTAGTTCATCTGCCAGCTCCTTGTCCCGTCATTATTTCTCCAGCCTTGTTTTCTAGCAATCCTATTTCCACTGCCATCTCTCTTTTACTTTTTATATGCTTGAGAAAGCTTTTTCCCCCATCGACTGTGATATTGTTTGCTTCCTTGCTTTCATATTTCAACTTTTCCCTCCTAATGATTCTTTTAGGCTGTAGGTTTTTAAAAGCTTCCCAGTCCTCTTTCTTTCTGCTAAAGTTTGCTTTGTTGTATGCCCTCCCTTTTGCTTTTGCATTAACTTTGACTTGCCTTGTCAGCCACGGTTGTACTATTTTCCCATTTCAGTATTTATTTGTTTTTGATATATATAGTATCATTTTACCCTGAAACTCAAGCCATTGCTGTTCTGCTGTCATCCCTGCTAGCAACTCCTTCCAATTTACTTTGGCCAACACAAATCATCAAGAAATATCAAGAATATGAGATGAAGAGTCCTTGAAAGTCTTCATAGGTAATGACAACGGTTCAATGATGGGACAAGAACCATCTGTGATGGAGGAATAACGACAATTACTGGACCTGGTGGTGTGAATCCTAAGGCTGCATTACAACCACTTTGGATGTTTTGCATTACTTTATTCTGCACTTCAATCTTTGCACCATGTTACTGTTTAACACTCATTGTGGTATTTCTTATATTTATTATTCCCATGTAACCTGTTCACTCTGCGAGTTTCACGCGAACAAGCAATTTCATTGCACCCTGGTTATATGACAATAAACTGATCTAATGGAGCCATGGGTCATATAAATCTGGTATACTCTCCCCCAAAATACTGGCAAGGGATCAGATGAGTTTTATTGTGCTATAATATCAGCTATTATCTATAGATAAAGGTGCCAGGTATAGGAAGTATAGAAAGGAGAAGTGATTTGTGAATTTTGTCAGGTGTGATGCATTTGAGCAGAAGAATAGTCTCAAAGGGCTTGATCAACTCCTTCTGCTTTTAATATGAAACCTATTGAATGTTGAAAGGCCTCGATGGAGTGGACGTGGAGAGAAGTTCCTCCCTGCGCCTTGTTTAGCACACTTGGTGGCAACCTGGCCATTTCTTTTAGCATTTATCTGTTTTACAAGGCTGAGTTGCTAAATGAACACTGAACTCAGCACGAATGAAAAACGTGCAAGGAGCAGGCCAGATTCGAACCCAGGATCACTTGTTCCAAAGTCTGGGTGTGGATACCACTACACCACTGGCACAGACATGGATGAGGCAAGGATATCTCCTCCGGTGGGGGGAGGCCTCAGAATAGAGGGTTGACCATTTAGAATGGAGATGCGGAGGAATATCTTTAGCCAGTGACTGGTGAATCTGTGGAATTCGTTTCCACAGGCAGATGTGGTGGCCAAGTGTTTGGGTTATCTTAAGGCAGAGATTGATAAATTCTTGATTTGTCAGGGCATGAAGGCTTACAGGGAGAAGGCAGGAGACTGGGGCTGAGGGGGAAATGGATCAGCCATGATGAAATGGCGGAGCAGACTCGATGGACCAAATGACCTAATTCTGCTCCTGTATCTTAAGGTCTTATGTGACTACATAACACAATAACTCAGATTCTGAGTTTGCAGGAACTGCAGATGATTTGGTTGCTTGGGTATTAATCTCTGCTAGATTTTTCACAGGCATTCTTCCTACAGAATGAATAAATGGGGAAACTACACTGATATATCTGGGAACATAAAAATGGGTTTCTAAAAGGGCCAGTGGGGAGAAGCAGATGCGAACAGGTACGTACATCTGGCTTACCGCTCTGTGTTTGAACTCCTTTCTCATTACTAGGAAAACGAGCGGACCAAGGACCTGATCATCGAGCAGCGTTTGCACCGATCCATCATTGGTCAGAAGGGAGAGAAGATCAAAGAGATCCGTGACAAGTTTCCTGAGGTGAGGTCATTCATTCTACACGGAGGTGTCTCTGCACGCTGCTGAGAAGATCTCTCTTGTTTATCCCACTCTCCCTTTCCTCCATCCTCACATTTATACAAGTTTCTCTTACAAATATTTATCCAATTCCCTTTTCAAAGTTGTAATTGCCTGCTGAATAGCCAGAAAAGCATATGTTCCTATAGCATTTTTCTATATCCCTTTCAGTCATTTGACAGCACCTTACAGGCAATGAAGTACTTTCTGAATCATTGCCAAACATAGGGTCATAGAATGAAGCAGCACTGAAACAGGCCCTTCAAGCATTCCACCCAAAATGGCTAACTGTACTATAAACACAAGAAATTCTGCAGATGCTGGAAATATTGAGTAATGTACACAAAGTACAGGAAGAACTTGACAAGTAAGGCAGCATCTGTGGAGGGGAATGGTCTCAGTCCGAAACATTGCAATTGTACTCAGCTCTACCACTTCTCCTGGCAGCTTGTTCCATATATACATCACCACCTGTGTGGAAAAATATGCCCCTTAGGTCCCCCTTAAATCTCTCCCCTCTCGCCTTAGCTCTACACCCTTTAGTTTTACACTCCCCTACTCTGGGGAGAAGTGGTTTTACACTCCCCTACTCTGGGGAGAAAAAGGCTGTGAGTATCACTTTATTTATCTGCTTCGTGGTTTTATAAACCCCTCACAGACTCTTTCACTTCGGGGAAAAGTCCCAGTTTATTCAATCTCTGATTGTAACTCAAGTTCTTCAGACCCAGCAAAATCCTTGTGACTCTTTTCTGCAATTCTCTAGCTCAATAACATCCTTCCAAGAATATCACTACCCAGAGTGAATGTAACATTTCGGGTGCAGTTTGGCAGCATCTTGGTCATCTGTAACATAATGTCCCAGCTTAGCCCCCTGCCCAGTGAAAACAGAAGCGCCATATACCTTCTTGACCACCTTGTTTACTTGTGTCATCACTTTCAGAGAACGGTGTGCTTTTACCCCCAAGTCTCTCTGTTCAACACTATCCTGTTGTTCACTGTGCATGCTCTACTCTTGTTCATTCAGCCAGAGACTCATTCCACCGAGATGTAACACTGAGCGTCATAGGAAGTCATTCCTACCTGTGGCCATCAAACTTTACAACTCCTCCCTCGGAGTGTCAGACACCCTGAGCCAATAGGCTGGTCCTGGACTTATTTCCACTTGGCATGATTAACTTATTTTTAATCAATTATTTATGGTTTTATATTACTATATTTCTTCACTATTCTTGGTTGGTGTGGCTGTAACGAAACCCAATTTCCCTCGGGATCAATAAAATATGTCTGTCTGTCAGTTTAATGCATCATTCACATTCAAATTTTCAAATCAAATCAAGTATAATTATCATTTAACCATGCATAGATGCAGCTGAACAAAACAGTGTTCCTTGGGGCCAAGGTGCCAAGCATACACAACACCTTCAAAATAGCGGGCAAAGAAACATATTCACGCAAAAAAAAAACATATGTAGTCCAAGACAGAGCGACATGTCCCTCAATTGATGGTACGTTTTCCCGGCAGTGAGCAGACGTTGGCAATCCAGCCTGTCATCCCACCGATCAACCACTGGAAGGCAGCACCAATAGGAATGGGAAATTCTACCTCCCATTCTTTGGCCCACTTTCCTGGTTGAACAATATCCTGTTATAACCTTGGATAACCTTCCTTCACCATCCACCGCACCACCAATTTTGATGTCATCCGTGAAGTTCCTAATCATGCCACTTTCGTAGTCATGCTGTATCATTAATATACATGACAATGGACCCAGCACCAATCCCTGTGGCACAGCACTGGTCACAGACTTTCAATTTGAGAAACAACCTTGCAGGAACACCCTCAAAAACATGAATCTTGCCATCAGGTTGGAGGCTACCAAGACGGAATATAAGGCATTGCTCCTCCAACCTGAGGGTGGCAAGCGGTTGTTCCCCTCAGCCTAACTGCCGAGTTCCTCCGGCATTTTGTGAGTAACACTCTCGCCTCCTGGCACCAAGCCAATTTTGTGTCCCATTGACTAACTCAGCCATGTGATCTATCCTTCTGGACCACCCTAGCATGCATCTCTTGCAAGAAGCCAACCGTCGCAACACCTAAGCAATGTATTAGGCCACTTACGTCCGTGGCACTTCATGTGCTCTCGATCTCTTCAATAACTTCCAGTGCTCAGGCCCTAATCACCTCATTTTCACCATGGATATCCCTATACACTTCTATTCCCTCCCATCAAGAAGGCCTTAAATCTCCTTCCAGATGGCAGAGCTAGCCAGTTCCCCTCCACCACCATCCTTCGCTGGCTGGCAGAACTGGTCCTCACACCCAGCAATTCTTCTTTTGGCTCCTCCCACTTTCTCCAAGTCCAATGTGCAGCTGTGAGTACCCATATATGCCGGCCTTTTCAGCAGGTACATGGATCAATACTTCTGTTCCAAGCCTTTAATGGTAATGTTCCCCAGCTCTTTCTACACTATGTTGATGACTGCATTGCTGTATCTGCATGCACCCATGCTAAACTTCTCAATTTCATCAACTCAGCCTCCAGGTTCCACCCTGCTCTCTATGATCCATCTGACACCTCTCTCCCATTTATCAATCTCTCTCTTCATCCCTGGAGACAGACTGATAGTTTTTATAAGCTTACTGACTCTCAGGGTTGTCTTGACTACACCTCTTCCCACCCTTTCACCTGTAAAAATGCTATTCCCTTTTTTCACTTCCTCCATCTCCACTGCATCTGTATTCAGGATTAGGCCTTCCCTTACAGAACATCTGAGGTGTCCTTCAAAGAATGGGGTTTCCCTTGCTCTAACATTGATGCTGCCTCACCTACATCTCCTGCATTTCCTGGACATCTGCCCTCACCCCATCTTCCCACTGACTTAATAGGGATAGAGTCCTCTTCTCCTCACCTACCACCCCATGACCCTCTGCATCCAGCTCAACATTTTCCACAACTTCTGCCAACTCCATTGGGATACTACCACCAAACACACCTTTACCGCACTCTATTTTTTTTGCAGAGATTGCTCTCTCTGTGATACCCTCATCCATTTGTCCCTTCCCATTGACTTCCCTCCTGGCACATATCCTTGCAAGTAGATCAAGTGATACACCTGCCCATTCACCTCATCCCATACCACCATTTAGGGACCCAAATAGTCCTTCCAGATGAGGCAATACTTCACTTTCAAATCTGTCAGGGTCATCTACTCTATCCAGTGCACCTGGTACAGCCTTCTCTGTATCTTCTAGCCCATACTCCTGTCCCTCTCCCCAGCTTCTTATTCTTGCTTCTTTTCCCCTTCTTTTCCAGTCCTGATGAAGGGTCTCAGCCCAAAACATCAACTCTTGATTGCCCTCCATAGATGCTGCCTGACCTGCTGAGTTGCTCCAGCATTTTACCTGTGTTGCTCTGGATTTCCAACATCTGCAGAATCTCTCATGTCTATATTTATGACCAGATTATATACTACTCAGTGATACTCGTAAGAACTGACCGGAATACCCATCAAGATGCTTGCATACTGCCAAGTTGGGCCTCGGCCCAGAACGTCTCGACTGTTTATTCATTTCAATAGATGCTACCTGATGTGTTGAGTTCCTTCTGCAGTTTGAGTGTTGCTTTAGATTTACATCATCTGCAGAATTTCTCATGGCTGTGGTATCTTTGCCCACTTGTGAGACTGATGGGGCCGAGCATTAACCAAGGGGTGGTATCATCAGCGCTGCAGCACACCCTTAGTATGACACCAAGACTGTCAGATGAAATTCTTGTACTTGAGTGCCTTGAATGGGAGATGAATTTAGAACTTTGAGTCAAAGTTCAAGTTAATTTGTAATGCGTACATCAAAACCTGCAGTGAAATGTGTCATTTGCATGAACAACCAATACACCTGAAGCTGCCCCTGGGGCAGCCCACAAGTGTTCCTAAACACTCCAGCATGGCATGCTCACAATGTTCAGCAGAAGGTGTGGACAGACCACTCCTCGCTGCACATAAAGGGAGAGTTAGAAGCACCAAGTTTCTGAGAGTGCACATAACGGATGATCTCTCCTGATCCCTCAGTGCTGCCTCTTTAGTCAAGAAAGCACAGCAGCGTCTTCATTTCCTGAAGAGATTGAGGTGAGTTATTCTAACCACTTTTTACCACATCATCATTAAGAATGCCCGTACCAGCTGCATCACCGTCTGTAGGGAAATTGCACCTGACCACTAGACCCTACAAAGGACTGCGGAGACCACTGACAGGATCATCAAGGTCTCTGTTCCACCCATCGGAAATATTTATCAGGAGCATTGCGTACGCAGGGACCACAGCATTGTGAAGGGCCCCTCCCACGTGCTACAATCTCTTTGAACCTCCAGTATCAAGTAGGAGGTATCATAGCATTAGGACAAGGACTGTAGGTTGGGAAACACTTCTTCCCCAAAGGCTGCGAGACTATTGAACTCCCTGCCACTACCCAGGTCTCACTACACCGGTAGCAATATACCATTTACTTCAATGGTTCCATTTACTAACAAAGCATGTATACAGTATAGAACCGGAAACTCTTACTCTCCGCAGACATCCTCAAAACAGAAGAAAGGACCCAAAGAATGAATAACAGAAAAAAACATTACAACCCAAAGCTCCCTGCCCCACTTCCAGGCACAAGCAGCAGTAAAAGTATCAACCCTCCCCTCACTTATTCCCACCACCCACCATGCAAGCAACATCACAGTCCCAGAGAGAGATTGTCCATCAAAAACTACTGTTCCAACTGTTCAACATCCCACAGGCTCTCTCTGTCTCTCACGAATGAGGGAGAGAGATGTCACTCCTTCCACAGCGAGAGGGGGACGAACAGCTCACTATTTTGATGTTACAGCCTGTCGTGCTGTTTTTACTTCGTTTTCCCCAACTCGAGAACCAGCAGCAAGCTCTCACTCACCATTGAGAGAGAGAGAGAGAGAGAGAGAGAGAGATTGCCTGAATTAGAAGTCTCCGACGTCCACACCTACTAGCTCGATGTTCCAGTTCCCCATGACACTTCAGTTTGTGATATTGACTAGAAACTGGGTCCGCAGAGCCACACAAGGTCGCGCGCTGAAGGCTTTTGTTTTCCGGGCCGCTCCTGGAGATAACGCAGCTGATCAGCGAGTTCCTAGAATGGGAACATGCTGCCAGCATGAAGAACTGCAGTTAGCGTCGAGCTGTAGAACACAGACTCCAACAGGACCCCAACCACCTTGAAAGGGAAAAAAGAGGCATTAGAAGAAGAATTTAAACTGTTCCACTGATGGACTGGGAAAAGTCGCCCTCTGATGCCATCTACATTTTTTAAGCAACACACACAAAATGCTGGAGGAACTCAGCAGGTAAGGCAGCATCTATGGAAGAGAGTAAACAATGGACACTTCAGTCTGAGACCCTTCTTCAGGACTGGAAAGGAAGGGGAGAAGACAGAGTAAGAAGGTGGGGGGAGGGGAGGAAAAGATCTTTTTAACTTGTGTCATAAATGTACTTCAATCTTCAATCTTCAGGAATATATTTTACTATTTATTTATTTGTGGTATTTATGTGTGTGAGTTATTTGTATTGTGTTCTACACCTCGGTCCAGAGGAACATGGTTTCATTTGATGATATACACGTATATGGTTAAATGACAGGAACTTGGACAACACAGAACACAACAAGCAACAAAGTAACAGCCCCATTCCTCCCTCTCTAACACCCAACTACCCCCGCACATAGTCTTCTAACTACAGGACAGGCTGTCTTCTTTCACCAAGTGCCATCCAGTGATCCATGAATGAAAACTTAAGCCTGTTTCCTACAATGGCAAATCATCCTTCACCGTGCAGTTCCTTTGCCAAATTATTTTAAATCTGTTTCTAGTAATGGCACTAAAATTTATTGTGATCACTGCACTAAGCTAATGCTAAAGCTTATCCTTCTCTCCAGATCGCACAAATCACTTTTGGAGGCAGGAATCCCAGATCTTCAAGTTAGTCCTTGCAGCAGGAGCAGGTGCCCACCTTTCTGTGCCAGGGATCCAGGTTCAGATAAGGTGAATACAACTACCAGCTGAGTTCTGACCCAGTTAGATTGGGCTCGTGGTGCTAGAAGGAATACAAAACATGGGAGGACATTAACTCAGGGTCAAGCCATTGGAAATGAGTCAGGGAACACTCTTTTACCAAGTTCCTGGTGGATATCTAGCTCCTTAAGGATATTGATATTGGCTTATTGTAAAGTTTTCAGAACCAACATGAGCAGAGAAAATTAAAGTGCAAATCAACCAGGATTTCATTGGGTGGTGGGACACGCCACAGTAGGTCTTTAGCAGATGCAATCTCACTGGCTCTCCACTCGGTCTTGGATCACCTGGATTATAGCAATATCTATAGAGATAAACTCAACCAGCTCCATCATGGACACTAACCTCCCCAGCATCAAGGACGTCTGCAAAAGGTGATACCTCAAAAAGGCAGCATTCATCATTAAGGATCCCCATCACCCAGGACATACCCTCTTCTCATTGCTGACATCAAGGAGGAGATACAGAAGCCTGAAGACACACACTCAATGTTTCAGGAACCGCTTCTTCCCCTTCACCATTAGATTTTTGAATGGACAATGAACCGAAGTATACTGGCTCACTGGTTTACTCTCTTTTAGCACTACTTATTTAATTCTAATATACATTTCTTATTGTAATTTATAGTTTTTAAATTATGTATTAAACCTGATTCTGAGTGCTGTGGCCTCTTCCTAGACCTACATGGGGCGGCACAGTGGTGCAGCAGTTAGTACCAGTGTTGTGTGACTCCAGTGACCCAGGGTCGATCCCAAGCTCTGGTGCTGTCTGTGTGAAGTTTGCATGTTCTCCCCGTGACCACGAGGATTTCTCCCGAGTGCTCCAGTTCCCAATGGCGTGTGAGCAGGTTAATTGTTCGCTGTAAATTGTCCCTAGTGCAGATGGTGGCAGGAGAAGCAGAGAGCTGCAGGGAGGTGGGGGCAGCTGATGGGCAAATAAGAGGGAATAGCTTAAAGGAAAAGGGGTGGGAAATGAGCTAATGTGAACTGGTATAGACACATAGGGCCTAGTGGCTTACAAGATGAAAATAACAAGCTGGCAGGGATGAATGAATCCAAAATAAAACTGCACATGCTGGAAGTACTTGGCAGGTCGGGCGGCCTCTGAAAAAGCAAACCAGCTAATGTTTCAGGTTCAGGACCCTTTGTTACAAGGGATGAGGTGAGGTGAGAACTTCCCTCTACAACAGACTCAAAGGGTTGAGGAAGAGTGTATTGAGTGCTTCACAGCCTGGTATGGGAACTCCAACGTTTTTGAACGGAATATCCTAAAAAGGTAGTAGGTTCGGCCCAGTACATCATGGGTACAGCCCTCCCAATCATTGAGCATATCTACATGAAATGCAGTCATAGGAAAGCAGCGTCTATCATCAGAGATCCCCACCACCTAGGTCACGCTCTTTTCATGCTGCTGCCATTAGGTAGAAGGTACAAGAGTGTCAGGACTCACATCACCAGGTTCAAGAACAGTTACTATCCTTCAGGCCCTTGAATAAAAGGGGATAATTACACTCACTTGCCCATCCATTGAGAGTTGTGGATCTATGGAATGCTCTGCCTCAGAAGGCAAAGGAGACCAATTCTCTGGATGCTTTCAAGAAAGAGTTAGATAGAGCTCTTAAAGATAGCAGAGTCAAGGGAAATGGGGAGAAGGCAGGAACAGGGTACTGATTGTGGATGATCAGTCATGATCACATTGAATGGCGGTGCTGGGCCGAATGGCCTACTCCTGCACCTATTGTCTATTGTTCCCACAACCAATAATCTCAAACTCTTTATCTTGTTATTTGATGTTCTACTTATTTATTGCTATTTATTTATATTCACATTTGCACAGTTTGTTGTCTTCTGCACTCTGGTTGATCTTTCATTGATCCTGTTGTAGTTACTATTCTATAGATTTGCTGAGTATCCCTGCAGGAAAATGAATCTCAGGGTTGTATATGATGAGATACATGTACTGCAATAATAAAATTTACTTTGAGCTATCCCTCAGTCCCCCTCGTGCAGCTTAATGGCCTCTGGTTCCTTTCTTATTAATCAAGGGTTTTGCCCCTCTATTCTGTAACAAGTAAAATCATCTGTTTTCCACCCAGGTGATTATCAACTTCCCGGACCCTGCGCAGAAGAGTGACATCGTGCAGCTGCGTGGTCCGAAGAATGAGGTGGAGAAATGTGGCAAGTTCCTTCAGAAAGTCATCGCAGATTTGGTGAGTGGCCCTCTTCAGTCTGAACAGTTCCCACATCCCATTGCAACTTAAAGCAGTGACTCGTGGGTAAAAGCCTTTTGCTGGGTCTCCCCGGTGATGCAAACCCTTACAAACACATTCCCTTGCCATCCTCTGCCCACCGTAGCTCTATATAATCATAGCCCAACCCTCTGACCTCACCTCCTTCATCCTTCTCCACATCTCCCTCACCATGCCCCCATCACATCTTCCAAACCCCTAGTCTACAGCCCTTACCCTCTGTTTTCTGTTATCTCCTTCCCACCTCCAACACACACAAAATGTTGGTGGAACTCAGCAGGTCAGGCAGTGTCTATGGAAAGGATTCAACAGTCGCTATTTCAGGCCGAGGCCTCATCAGGTATTCCCACCTCTGCCTGCTCCTCAGCTTTCCCAAAGTGTTCTTTGGGGACATTGAAACATCCTGTATAGAATAACAATGGTGAGGTCAAATTCCGCAGACGTCAGAAACCCAAAATAAAACTGAGAAAACTTGTCACACTTGGGACTTTGGTGGTCTTAGACTGTCAGATTTGTTAGTTGTAATACACCAGCACATATTTAATTCACTTAAAGGGAGCATGGTGAAACAGGTCGCTTGTCAGTTTGAAGAGTGCATGAAGCAAGGTGAGTGAAAGGTAGCAGAGAAACTGGCTCAGGAAACGGGACAAGAGCAATTAAACCGGAGCTCTGATGGGTTGGAAGGGAGAGTGAGATCTAGGGAGCTACTGAGTGAGAGAGAACATGGGAACATACAGGGACCTGACAAGAGAAGGGGAGCACAGGACTCTGCCCAGTGAATGGGAGAGTATGGGAAACTGGAGCTCTGGTGAGACAGAAGGGAGCATTGGAGGACTGGGTTTCCAGTAAGTGAGAGAGAACATGGGAACCAGAATTTTGCCATGTGGAAGGGAGCGCAGGAATGGGGTCCATGAGTGGGAGAGCACAAATTCTGTCAGATTGCAAGGGGATTGTGAGTGAACAACTCTTTTCAAGTTCAGCCACAAATTCTCAGTTGGATTGAAGTCTGGACTATGACTTGGCCACTCCAGGACATTAACTTTGTTGTTTTTAAGCCATTCCTGTGTAGCTTTGGCTTTATGCTTGGGGTCAATGTCTTGCTGGAAAGCAAATCTCCTAAGTCACAGTACTCTTGCGAACTTAATCAGGTTTTCCTCCAGGATTTCCGTGTATTTTGCTGCATTAATTTTACTCTCTACTTTCACAAGCCTTCCAGGGCCTGCTGCAGTGAACCATTCCCACAGTATGATGGAGCCTCCACCATGCTTTACAGTAGGGATGGTGTGTTTCTGATGATGTATGGTGTTTGGCTTACACCAAACAGCGTTTAGTCTGATGGCCGAAAAGCTGAATTTTGGTTTCATCAGACCATAGAACCTTCTTCCAGCTGACATCAGAGTCTCCCACATGCCTTCTGGCATACTCTAGCTGAGATTTTGTGTGAGTTTTTTCAACAATGGTTTTCTCTTTGCCACTCTCCCATAAAGCTGTGACTGGTGAAGCACTCAGGCAACAGTTGTATGCACAGTCTCTCCCGTCTCAGCCACTGAAGCTTGTAACTCCTCTAGTTGTCATAGGTCTCTTGGTGGCCTCCCTCACTAGTCCCCTTCTTGCACGGTCACTCAGTTTTTGATGACGACCTGCTGTGGGCAGACTTGCAGCTGTGCCATATTCTTTCCATTTCTTGATGATTGACTTACCTGTAATCCAAGGGACATTCAGTGACTTGAAAATGTTCTTGTATCCATCTCCTGACTTGTGCTTTTCAATAACCTTTTCGTGAAGTCACTTAGAGTGTTCTTTTGTCTTCGTGGTGTAGTTTTTGACAGGATTACGTATTTCTTTGTTCTGCTGTCACAAAGACGACATTCTCATTACATATGCCGATGATTTGATTTGATTATAATTGGCCTAGTATTAAATCGGTGGGTTACTGGACACTGCAGCTCATTAGGCCGGAAGGGGCAGTTCTGTGTTGTATCTCTCAATAATGAGTCCACGAAAGTGAGTGGAGTCTGTTCAGAGTAAGGTGAGTGAAGTTATCCACTCTGGTTCAGGACCATGGTGGTTTTCAGGTAATGACTGTTCCTGAACCTGGTGGTGTGGGATCTAAGGCTTCTGTAGCAAGATTAGGGCCTGGCCAGGACAGGCTGTTGGTAATGTTGACTCCCATGAGTACGATGAGCCATGTGAAGTGTTGAGCACTGGTATTACTGAATGCCCACCGCTGATCTGCTGTTGTGGTCTTTGCTCTCCCCAGATTGAGAACAGCTACTCTGTCTCCATCCCAATCTTCAAGCAGTTCCACAAGAACATCATCGGTAAAGGAGGGGCCAACATCAAAAAGGTACAAGCTGGAGAGAAATGTAACTGTCCAGGTTTGTGTTTGTGTCAGTTGGGGCACCACTGGGTTGTAGTCTGGCCTCTGAGCCAGGAGACTGCATGCTTGGCAATAGCACATCACCCTGGCGGACAGTCGGTGCTGAATCTGAGGCAGTGCTGCACTCTTGAAGGCCATCACCTTTCAGACAGAGCGTCTCTCAAACAATGCACGTCTCTATCCGTCCTGTCAGATAGACTTACAAGGTCTCATAAGTCCCTCCATTCAAAAGTGGGAAGAACAAAATGGGGTTGGGAGGTCATGGTGGACAGTGGGGAGAAGGATCTGTATCTGTTTTGTATCTTTCACATAGTCTCTCTTTCTTTCTCTCTCTCTCTACCCCTATCTCTATAGCTCTCCTTCTATCCCCCTTCCCCCTTCCACCCCTCTCCTCTCTCCCCTTACCCTCCTATCCCCACTCCCTCCCCCTTGCCCCCTCCCCCCACCTCTCCCCTTCAACCCTACTGCTCTCCCTTTCCCTCCCCCCTCAACCCTACTGCACTCCCTTTCCCTCCCCCCACCCTCCCACTGACCTCTAATCTGTCCTATCCTCTCCTTCCCTCTCTCCCTCTCTTACATGGTAATATATGCTGGTGTTAGTTTTGCCTTTGTGGCTTCCAGTTGTTGAGCGTCTGTTGCCTTTGTGTCTGGACCACGTGTGCTGCAAGCTTGCCTCCCTCTGACCTGTCCTCTGCTCTCCTTCGCCAGATTCGCGAGGAAACAAACACAAAGATTGACCTCCCCACAGAGAACAGCAACTCGGAAGTGATCCTCATCACGGGAAAGAAAGCAAACTGTGAGGCTGCCCGAGACCGAATCTTGTCCATTCAGCGAGAACTGGTACATCGCACCGGGAGGTTTTTGTCCACTCTTTAAGCTTCATTGCAACTCGTGTCCTTACTTAACTAGTTAGCACCTTTAACAAGTTTTCCGTAACTCATAATTCTACAAAAATAAGCAACCCGTGTAACATCAAGCCTGTTCTGCCAAGAGCTGGGTCATCCAACCTACCGATCCTGCCTTTTAAACAGTATAGCACAAGGTCAAGCTATTCAGCCCACAATGTTGTACCAAAACAAATGAAAAGCAAATCATAAACACCCAAACTCTAATCCTTCCTATCTATACCATCTTCCTCACATCCATGTGCCTATCCAAACATCTCTGTATTTGCCCCTAGCACCCTACCAGGCAGCGCATTCCAGCCAGTCACCACTCTGAGTAAAAACTTACCCCTCACATACTCATTGAACTTGCTGCCTTTCACCTTCAATGCATACCCTCTGGTATAATACACCCCTACCCTGGGAAACAGATACCCCCTGTGCACTGTATCGATGCCTCTCATACTCTTATAATCCTCTATCAGATCTCCCCTCAGCCTCTGCTGCTCCAGAGAAAACGACCCAAGTTTATCCAGCCTCTAGTGACAGACAGCACATGCCCTCTAAACCAGTCAGCGTCCTAGTAAACCTCTTCTGCACCCTCTCCAAAGTCTCAACATCTGTTTTATAGTAGGGTGACCAGAACTGTATGCAGTACTCCAGATCTGGCCTAACCAAAATTTTATAAGCTCTGCTGATCACCAACATTCCTTCCTCTCTGTCTGTAGCTCTTAAGTCTTGTGTGGTACCATAACCCAGTGGCTATGTGCAAATTATGGATTTAAATAAATATTACTTCACTGCAGTGCAAACAAAATACAGATTAAGATTTATTTATCACTGGTACGTTGGAACAAACAGTCAAGTGCTTCATTTGCATTAGCAACGAACATACCTGAAGCTGTGTTTGGGACAGCTACCAAGTGTCACCACATATTCTGACACCGCAGTGCTGGGAGGAACAACACAAACACAACAAAACAGAACATAATCAAGTGACAATGCAATGTCAACAAAACAAGCCTCATTCATCCCCTTCTCCCACCCACCCACACAGTCTTCTAACCGCAGGAACAAGGCCGTCTTCAGCCTCCAGCATACTCTTGCAAGCACTAGGCCACAATTTCCCCAGCGGACTCTCAGAAATTCGCAGACCCAGGCTCCTGCACAGTTCCTTAACCTCTGGGCTTCCAATCGGCCTTCCAGACAGGGTTTGATTTGGACCTCTGATTGACAGCATCAAGTGATGATGGCCGCCAAGTCATGAAATGTCCCTCAACTATTTCCATTCCTTTGTGGAAGCCTCATAAATAATTAGAATTCCTCTCAGAGTTAGGTTTATATTTTAGGTAACGTACCCTGAAGTGTAAACTCTGTTTCTCTTTCCACAGATGCTGCCTGACCTGTTGAGTATTTCGAAGACTTTCTGTTTTTATCTCGGGTTTTAAGCATCTTTTTCAATTGATAATCACTTTCCTTCACCTTTACCTGTCTCAACAGCAACTCAGCTGCGGTTTAGTTGAAGTTCATCCTGTCATTTAAGTAGTGGCTGGTTCAGAGAAGAGAGCAGTTTGTGAGAAGTAATTACAAGAAGCACAGAAAGACAGCATCATATAAACCTGAATACTTGGACTAACTGATTTCTGTCTTAAAGTGTATTTATACTAATACTCTTTACAAAGTACAGAATATATTTTTATTATCAAAGTACATATCTGCAACCCTGATTGTTATCTTCATGTGGGCATACTCAATAATGAATGAAAGGAAAAATGTTAGAACCCCAAAGCTTCCCACCCCTCCCATGCAGAAGCAGCAGCAAATCATCAACCCTCCCACTCCCCTCCCCTCACTTATTCCAACAAAAATCATCAGCCTCCCCCCCCCCCACCCACCATGCAAGGAAAAGCAAAGCCCGCAAAGAGACCATGATCTGCAGTCCATCAAAATCACTGTTCATCTGACAGCTGGACATACCACAGGCTCGCTCTCTCTCTCTCTCTCTGACTGACAAGGGAGAGAGAGGTATCACTCCTGTCACAACGAGAAGGCAAATCAACAGCTCACTATACCAATGTTACAGTCTGCAGGGTCGCTTTTTTAATTTCAAGTTCCCTGACTTGAGAATTGGCAGCAAACTCTCCCTCACCATTGTGAGAGAGAGAGAGAGTAGAGGCCTCCAGCAGCCTGGGGAGTGATGGGGAAAGTGAGCGTAGTTATCCCCTTTTATTCAAGAGCCTGATGGTTGGAGGGTAGCAACTATTCTTGAACCTGGTGGTGTGAATCCCGAGGCTCTTGTACCTTCTGCCTGATGGCAGCAACGCGAAAAGAGCACGACCTGGGTGGTGAGAATCTCTGATGTTGGTACTGCTTTCCTATGGTAGCATTTCATTAGATGTGCTCAATGGTTTGAAGGGCTTTACCCATGATGTATTGGGCTGAATCCACTATCTTTTATTGGATTTTCCATTCAAAGGCATTGGTGTTTCCTTTGCAGGCCATGATGCAGCCAGTCAATACAGTCTCCACTACACACCTATAGAAGTTGGTCATTTTGATCCTGTATGAGGATATTTGCACATTAGCCTCGGTGCTGCAGATATCGTATTACTCTTCAGCTGGAATTGGTGATGCACGAGAGATGTACAGAGCAGTCACTGAATTCTAGGCTGACTGACAACAAGGCTGCGGAAATATATTTTAATTATTTACAAGGTTTTGGCCTCCACAAAGCAACAGAAGTAATTCAGGGCCATTTCACAAACTTGGGCTCAGGACCACCCTGCTGATGTAGCACTGACTCTGGGTCTGTCCTTCCTAGAATTTAGAAGAATGATTGGGGATCTTTGAAACCTATCAAATATTGAAAGGCCTAGATAAGTGGATGTGGGAGAGGATGCTTCTAAAAGTGGCCTCAGAATAGAAGTAGTACCTGTAAAACAGAGATGAGGAGGAATTTCTTAAGCCAGAGGGTGGTGAATCTGTGGAATTCATTGCCACAGACAGCTGTGGAGGCCAAATCATTGGGTATATTTAAAGCGGAGGTCGATGGGTTCTTGATTAGTAAGCGTATGAAAGGTTAAGGGGAGAAGGCAGGAGAATGGGGTTGAGAGGGATAATAAATCAGCCAAAGAGAAATGATGGTGCAGACTTGATGGACCAAATGGCCTAATTCTCCTACTGTACATCTTATGGTCCAATACACATACAAATTTTGTGTTTTGCTCCAGATTTCCAGCATCTGTAGAATGTTTTACGTCACTGAGACTTTTCCCTGTGTTTAAGTTTTATTCCCCCTCCAGCACTTTTTCGCCTCCCTCCACCATCCTGACCAACCGTAACCCTAGGAGTTGTTGACTTGGTATCATTGTAAATTCACAACTCATTCTAACCTGCATATTTTAGGAATCTCCAGTGCTGGGGAAATTCAGTGCACTTACCAAGGAAGTGAAGACTTTTCTCCCCTTCTCTTTCCATTCCCCATTCTGGCTCCCCTTTTACCCCTTCTCTTCTCCTCATCTGCCTATCACCTTCTCTTGAGCCCCTTCTTCTTCCCTATCTCCCATGGTCCACTCTCCTCTCCCATAAGATTCCTTCTTCGGTCCTTTACCTCTTCCACCTATCACCTCTCCCAGCCTCTTACTTCATCTCCTCTTAGCCCAGTCACCCACCTATCTCCTCACTTTTCACCTGTCAGCTTGCAGTCCTTTCCCTTCCTCCACCTTCTTATTCTGGCTTCTGCCTCCTTCCATTCCAGTCCTGATGAAAGCTCCAGCCCAAAACATTGACTGAAGTGTCACCCTCAATGGATGCTGTCTGACCCGTTGTGTTCCTCTCGCATTTTGTGTATCTTGCTCAAGATTACCTCCAGAATCCCCTGTGCTTGTTAAGTGAAATCTGTTTCGATTTCTTCTGTTTAACCCTTGCCACATTTACCTCAGGCAAACATCAAGGAAGTGGATGTCTTGATCCCAGCCAAGCTGCACAACTCCCTGATTGGGGCCAAGGGACGTCTGGTGCGATCACTGATGGAGGAGTGCGGAGGGGTGCACATTCACTTTCCGTCCGAAGGATCAGGCAGCGACAAGGTCACCATCAGAGGTCTTGTGGAGGAAGTGGAGAAGGCAAAGAAACAGCTGCTTCAGCTGGCTGAGGAGAAGGTACTTACTTCACTAACCATCTTCATTTTTAAAAAAAATTAGCTTTATTTGTCGCACTTACGTCAAAATATACAGCGTAATGTATTGTTTCTGTCAGTGATTAACACAATCCAAGGATGTGCTGGGGGCAGCTGCAAACATTGCCATGCTTGCGACACCAACATAGCATGTCCACAACTTACCAACCCTAACCCGTACATCTTTGGTCTCCCTGCCATCCGATGGGGACATCTATCAGGAGTGCTGCATATGCAGGGCCCTTAGTATTATCAAGGATCCCACCCATTCAGCATCCTTTTTGACTTTCTACCATCAGGCAGAGACTCTGATGAATAAAAACAAGAACGGTCAGGATGGGAAACAGTTCCTTCCCTCAGGCCATTAGGCTTCTGAACTCCCAGCCGCATTGCATTCGAAGTAAGACCGGTTAATCTGTTCTGTACTGTACAATATTTAACTTGTGCACACTGTAGATTTTACCCTTACTTTCCTAAATTATTGTGTTATGTGTGCTACAGTGTTTTACACCCTGGTCCCAAGAAGTGTCTCATTTGACAGTACCGTCGGCCCTCCTTATCCGCGAGGGATTGGTTCTGGGACCCCTCGCGGATACCAAAAAATGCTGATGCTTAAGTCCCTTATTCAATGGGGCTCAATGCGGTGGACCTTAGGACCCAGCAGAACCCCAGGCCTTATTTAACCTGTCTCAGTGCAGTGGACATTAGGACCTGGCAGCCGAGCCCTGAATCTGCGGTGTTTCTGTTCATGAAAATAATCACAAACACGATTGAAAATAAAGTGGAAATAATAAAGCAATCAGAAAGAGGTGAAACACCATCGGTCATTGGAAAAGCGTTAGGCTATAGTCGGTCAACAATTTTAAAGGATAAAATGAGAAAGGCCCTGCCCTGATGAAAGCTACAATTATTACTAAGCAACGCAGTGGTTTAATTATTGGGTTTTGGGTTTTTGATCCTCCACATCAACCAGGATGGAAGGAGAGCGTGCTCAGAAGTGGTCTGTCACTGAATCAAACTCGGGAACTTCCTGAGCCCAGTGCTGAAACATACATTCTTAAGTGTATAGAAAGGTAAAATATATACTATATACTAAGACAAACGTTTGACTAACTGACGCTAAACAATACTGGATGTACCTGTTCCAACTTACATAGTAAGAGAACTTCCGATTTTTTCAATCCCGATCCACAGTAAAATACGCACATCCTCCCGTATACTTTAAATCATCTCTAGATTACTTATAATACTTAATACAATGTAAATGCTATGTAAAATAGTTGTTATACTGCATTGTTTAGGGAATAATGACAAGGAAAAAAAAAGTCTTTACATGCTCGAACAACAAGTGCTGGAAGAGCACTTCCAGGTTTTCTCGATTCGCGGTTGGTTGAACTCGCACATGCGGAACTCGCGGATAAGGAGGGTCGACTGTATACATGTATATAGTTAAATGACAATGACTGGGTGCAAACAAGCACTTGAAGCATATCACGCGGTACAAGCTTCTCACAGACAGTGGTGAAAATTGAACCTCAACTCTTACAGTTGGTGCGTGTTGTGATGGAAAATAACTGGTTATTTGAGTCTCAACAATAGAGGCCTGGACACACAGAGTTTTAACAAGAAGGAATTTATTTACAAGGGGAAGTCAGGTCAACACAAGCAACTATAATATTCTAACAAAAAAACGTTTAGGGTTAACACGTGTGGGGAAGGTCGGGTTGGCTGTATAATACACAGAAAGAGGTGTGGGGACAGAGTACAGTTACACATACAGAGAACAAGGGAAAAGCACTACAACAGCTATCCCCCTTGACCTTGGATAGCTGCGGCTCCCTTACCAGGACCAACAATAAACATTCCCAAACATAAATCAATGCACTTACCTTCAATGAGGTGGTCTGTAAGAGAGGCCGAGCCAGGTACATGTCTCACCTTTTATAGCATGGGGCTAGGCGAGATAATCCAATTAAGGTGACCAATAATTTAGGTGTGCATTGATTAGTTGGAAGGGACCAAATGTTGATTGGCTTGTGGTGTGTCCTTCGAGCAGCCAGGTGGCAGTGTGTCTATCACATGGCCGGTATCTCTGGATACAGTGCGTTAAAGCATTATGCTAACCACTACGCTGCCGTGCCACCTCCTAATATCAACACCAATGCATGACATTACTGCATACTAAAGACTGCTGTTGTTTGAATCATGGAAACATATGGTGCAATTGAGCCATTTGCATTAATGATTAGCTGAGAGGAGCCCCCAAGTGTCACCATGCTTGTAGCACCAGTATAGCACGTTTGTAGCTTATCAACCCTAACCTATATGTCCTTGGAATATGTGAGGAAACTGGAGCACCAGCATAAAACCCACACGGTCAGAAGGAGAACGTGCTAACTCCTCACAGATCATGGTGGGAATTGAACCCCGATCACCAATCGCTGGCACTGTAAAGCCATTTAAGCCACTATGCTACCATAAAGCCTTCACATTCCTAGTTCTTCACTGAGTTACAGAGCAAGAGAAAGAAACTTTTTGTACAAGCACTTAAATCACCTCCTCCGCCTCAGTGACCTTGAGCTTGGAGTGCTGAGGTGCATACAGAACGGAGACTGTGTCACAGAAATCCTTTTGTGTATCTGCCAGAGTCTCAACATCTCACAATCTCACTGCAAGGCGCCACGGTAACGCGATGCTATTACATCTCGCGGCGTCCCAGAGTTCGGACTTCAATTCTGGTGCTGTTTTGTAAGGAGTCCTCCCCGTAAAATGCATGTGTTTTCTGTGGTTCTCTGGTTTCCTCCCATAGTCCAAAGATATTCTGAGTAGGTTCATTGGTCATTGGAAATTATCCCATGATTAGGTTAGGGTTAATCGGAGTTGTGGGATTGCTCGAAGAGCCGTGCTGCGTCACTAAATAAAATGAAATCTACTCTTCATGACTCCCCAAAAGGCCTGTTAAATGTGATTTCAAGAATCTATTAATAAGGAGCCAGATCAAAGGCAAGGGAATTAGACTAAACCTTTTACAGTAATTCCAGTGAATCTCCCTCTTTTGTATTGTACTCAGCTGGTAGAGCTGCCGCCTCACACCCCAGGGTCATGGTTTGATCCTGACCTCCAGTGCAGTCTGTGTGGAGAAAATAACGAGGCTTAAATAGGGGAATGGTAATTCTTCTCAAAGCAGGGGTGTCTAAACATGATGACACAGGTTTAGTTCAAACTAAATTTCAAAAGTAAATTTATTATCAAAGTACTGTCAGATCTTGGTAATTTTCGATCCCTGGGTTCTTTTAGGAGCTCAAGAATGGGCGATAAACTTTAATTCTTCACAAACATTTATTTTAAGGTTTATTTTGAAGAACAGATACTAAGCAAACAAAAACCTGGTGGTAGAGGGCAAATGAAAGATGAAAAATTAAAGAGATTCAATAGCTTCAATAAGGCACTTTTGAAAAATCTGTCACCTTTATACTCCAGATCATAGAAATTCATTAAATAAGAATAACCCTATCAACGGTTGCACAATTATAACACGTTGGTAATGTGCCAATTAAAAATTAAAATGGGCAATAAATCATTATGTAACTGCTATACCAAATTCTGCCAATAAGAGAAGGCAAGCCACTACATATTGTTGAAAATACATGAGTTTGTTAAGATACAAATTGTTAAAAGTACAAATTATGTCAGTAAAAAGGAAACTACAATTAAAACTATTAAAATCTTGCATTAATTCAAATAATATCTTACAAAAAGTACAAAAAAAACTGATTTCAATAGTACATATATGTCACCATATACAACCTTTAGATTCATTATCTTATGGGCATACTCAATAAGTGTAAGGAATAATAACTGTAACAGGATCAATGAATAGCTGCCCAACTTGGGCGTTCAACCAGTGTGCAGAAGCTCAGAGGGAAATTAAGTGCTGCAGATTGCACTGAGAGTAATTTGAAAGATGTGTTGTCCGCAGGCTGCAGAACATCGCTGTGGTTCACTGGCGCCATCTTGTGGAAAAGGTTCACATGGAATCTGAGGAGGAATTTTTATTTACCCAGAGGGTAGTTGGAATCTGCCCCCTAAGCCCTAGGGGGTGTTGGAGGAAGACATTCTCACTACACTTAAGATTATCTAGACAAGCAGGTTGTATCACCAATGCAAAGAGGGCTGCAGGCTGAGTGCTAGCTAATGAGATTCATATAGACGGGTGCCATAGATGTGGTGGGCTGAACGGCTCTATGGGGGAGTCAGGATGGAACTAGGTGCCTTTAGAACTGAGATGAGGAAGAATTTCTTCAGCCAGAGGATGGTTTGACTGTAGAGGCCAAGTCATTGGGTATATTAAAGCCGAGGTTGAGAAATTCTTGATTAGAAACCGTGTCATAGGTTATGGGAAGAAGGCAGGAGAATGGGGTTGAGAGAGATAATAAATCAGCCATGATCAAATGGCAGTGCAAACTGGATGGGCTGAATGGCCTAATTCTGCTCCTGTGTCTTATTATGCTTTGTAAATCCACTACTTTAAAAACTTTAAAACTACTTTAAAATAGTAAGTTTAAGAAAATGGATGAAAGGTGAAATATGATGAGAAACTAGACAAGGAATGATTCGGATGGTCCTACCAAAGAGATTCCTTGGAGCACTGGACTGAAAGGCTGACTGGTTTGATCCATCTGCTTTACACTGGACGCACCTCAGCCCCTCACATAATTTACCTCTTCATCAGAAGTCCTGACGAAGAGTCTTGGCCCAAAACTCCGACTGTTTACTCTTTTCCGTAGATGCTGCCTGAGCTGCTGATTGAGTTCCTCCAGCATTTTGTGTGTGTTACCCCTGCACTGTCCCATATTTGGTGGTGGTGGGGGAGCTTCAACGTTAATAGAGTCATAGAGCACTACTCAGATTCAGGTATTTATCACATGCACATAGAAACGTTCAGTGAAATGCCTTGTTTGCATTGACAACCAACATACAGGACTGAAGCAGTCACTTCCGCCCATCTAGACCATGCTAGACTTATTCTGCTGCCATAAACATGAGAAAGTGTGCAGATTCTGGAAATCCACAGTAACTCACACAAGACGCTGAGGAACTCAGCAGGCCAGGCAGCATCTACGGAATTGAATAGATAGTTGACGATTTGAACCAAGACCCTTCTTCAGGACTGAGAAGGAAGGGGGAAGATGCCAGAATAAAAAGGTGGGGAGAGGGGAAGGGGGATAACTGGAGGGTGATAGGTGAAGCCAGGTAGGTGGAAAAGGTCAAGGACTGGAGAAGACGGAATCTGATAAGTGAGGAGAGTGGGAAGGAGGGGAGTTAAAAGGTCAGAGCAGGGAGTAGAGGAAGGAGGGAGGATTTGTTTACCAGAAGGAGAAATAGATATCCGTGCCATCTTTTTTTGGAGTATACCCAGACGAAATATAAGGTGTTGCTCCTCCACCCTGAGGGTGGCTTCATCTTGGCACAAGAGGAGGCCATGGAACGACACGTTGGAATGGGAATTCCTCCAGCATTTTGTGCATGATATTCTGCATAGTCTCATTGCCATGCACCTGGACCATAGCTACCTCCACATCGCTGCCATCTTATGTTCTTCTCCAAGCTTGTCGTAATCAAATCTGAATCCTTATTCCACACTTGCACCACCCTCTGAGTGAAGAAGTTCTGCCTCAGGTTCCCTTAAATATTTCACCCTTCACCCTTAAGCTATGACCTCCAGTTCTGTTCACAGATTCCCTTCTCCCCCCCACCCCCCAAACGCTACAGCAAATCAACAATTGCACCGTGGAGCTGCACGCCAAACCAGAGTACCACAAGTTCCTCATCGGCCGCGGCGGGGGCAACATCCGCAAGGTGCGCGACCGTACCGGGGCCAGGATCATCTTCCCAGCAGCCGATGACAGGGACCAGGAGCTGATCACCATTGTCGGCAAAGAGGAAGCCATTAAGCAGGCACACAAAGAGCTAGAGATTCTCATCAAGAACTTGGTGAGTACCCTCATCATCTCACCCCCTCTCTCCACTGTGTTGCAAGAAAGATCTTGTATCAGATTCAGGATTATTATTGCTGACTTGCCTGTCATGACATTTGTTGTTTTGCAGCAGTACCAAGCAAAGGTATAAAATTACCATAAATTACAAATAGTGCAAAAAGTAAGGGAATAATGAGGTAGTGTTTGTGGACTATTTAGTAATCTGATCGCAGGAGGGAACAAACTGTTCCTGAATTGTTGAATGTGGGTCTTCAGGCTCCTGTACCTTTTCCTCCGAGTAGCAGATTGAAGATACATCTCTACCAAAGGAGGTGTAAGCCTCCAAGAGGACCACAGCCATGTCATAGGGTTTGGAGGCTTGATGCCTCAATGATCCAGAGAGCTGTGCTGGCTGGAGTCAGGGCTTTATGCCAAATAGGTCATAGGATAGAGGCCAGAGTGGTGCACCAGTCCTCCACGTTTGGGTTTTCATCTCAGGGCTAGTAAAACAAAACTGTTATGGAAACAGCATCGAAGAATCTTTCTACATCTGAGTGCACCAGTATTCCTGAGTCTCCACATGGGACTTGAATGACTCACAGTAGTGAAAACTGAGCTACCAACACCACCAGAGATGGAGGAGCTTCATTGCTGCCCCAAATGCCAGTGGCGTAACGGGTAGTAACACAAAGGAGGTGTAAGATGCTCCTTCCCTCAGCTAACCTGCTGGTTACCCTTGGGCGAGGCGTGGCATTTGCTTAGCCACGGGAGCAGGTGGTGGATGGTCATTCGAGCAGCTGGTGCATATCACAAATATGCACAAATCCTGGTTATGTGGCCACTGGCACCAGGCAGACAATTCTCTGAACAATATTGATAATTGCTGGAGTCACCCATCTTGTATAGATACTGCCCAGAAGAAGACAATGGTAAACCACTTCTCCAGAAACATTTGCCAAGAACAAATGTAGTCAAAGACCATGATCGCCTACGCCATACAACACGGCACATAGTGATGATGATGATGCCTCCAGTGCACAGTATTATAAGAAACTGTAAAGGGCTCTTTTGCTGCTATAACCCTCCCTACCATAAAGACATCTTCAAGAGGCAGTGCTTCAACAATATAGTACCTTCAAAGGGCAACATCTAACATAAAGGACTCTCACCATACAAAGCCACTGCCTGGGCTAGAAAATTATAGCTATGAGAAAAGTTGAAATGACACACAAAATGCTGGGGGCACTCAGCAGGGTAAGCTTGGCTTGAAATTCATCTGAACTGGTCCTGGACTGTATATTTCAGTCACAGATGCTACCTGACCTGCTGAGTTCCTCCAGCATATTTACTCAGATTTTCAGCATCTGCAGTCTCCCTTAAGCTTGGATTTTTTTTTTCTTTTAGATCAGAGGAGTCTGTGGAGACATAATTGAGGTGCATAATATTACATGGAATCTAATTAACAGAAATAGGAAGGAGCAACACACACACAATGCTAGAGGAACTCTGCAGGTCAGGCATCATCCACGGGGATGAATAAACGGGCCAAGACCCTTCATCAGGACGACTTGGTCTGAAAAGTCGACTGTTTATTTCCCTCCATGCATGAATCAGAATCAGTATCAAAGTTCAATAGTTCGAAGTACATTTATTATCAATGTATACTTCATACAACTTTGAAATTCATTTCCTTACTGGCAGCCACGAAACAAAGAAACCTAATAGAACCCATTTTAAAAGAAGACTGTCAAATGTGCAGAAAAAGAACAAATCGTGCAATCATCAAAGGCAAACTAGTGACTGAAGTTCTCGAAAGTGAGTCCGCAGCCACAAAGCCAGTCATTACTGCAGCCAAATCAAAATCCCATTAGTTGCAGGCCACAGTTCAGAGCAGAGACGGGTAAACCTTGCAGAGCAATGAGTTGAACCAGCCCCAACACCCTGACCTTTACAATCTGATCCAGCACTTAGATCATGCAAATGACAGACCATTTCCCTCACTGACTTGCTGAATTTTTCCAGCGTGTTACTATTCTGAAATTGGGTCTCAGGTCTGAAGCAGAAATCTGGAATATGTTTTATTACTTGTTAATTTATTTTATTAACTTTTGTATTATGTGTGCGAGTTATATATACTGTGTTGTGCACCTTGGTCCGCAGGAAAATTGTTTCATTTGGCGATGTACACGTGTACGGTTGAATGACCATAAACTGAGCTTGAACTTGGACTGAACAGGGTCGGTGACGGGTGAAAGGGAGTGGGTGTGAGTTAGGGAGGGGGGAGGCAGAAATTGGATGTTGGGGTTTATAGAAAGAGAAGGTATCACAAATACCAGGCACACACACACGGGATGAGCTCATATCTTGATCATCCTTCTCTCCCCCACCCTTCGCACCCTGCAGGATAATGTCATTGAAGACCTGATGATCGTGGACCCCAAGTACCACCGGCACTTTGTGGCACGCCGGGGCCAGGTGCTGCGGGAGATCGCCGAGGAGTACGGGGGTGTGACCGTCAGCTTCCCCCGTACCGGGGTGCAGAGTGACAGGGTGACACTGAAGGGGGCGAAGGATTGCGTGGAGGCAGCCAAACGCCGGATACAGGAGATCATCGGGGACCTGGTGAGCACGTCACACAGTCTGTACCACCGCTCACAACCACCCACCCATTCATTTATCTTGTGTCATAGTCACCACTGTGCACAGTAGAACCCAATGACTGAGACCCCATGTGGAAATTCATAAATTACCATCCAAAATATCTGAGACAACAGGCTCAGTTTTACTATCACTGTTGTATACGATAGTGGAATTTGCTGTACAGTGTAAAATTATAAAATCACAATCAGGTTTAATATCACCAGCTTTTGTCATGAAATTAGTTGTTATGCAGCAGCAGTACATTGCAATAGAAATAATAAAACTCTGAATCACTAAGATATGTATTAAAAAGTTAAGTTCAATAACTAGTGCAAAAAAGCAGTGAGGTAGTGTTCTTGAGTTCAATGTCCATTCAGAAATCAGATGGCAGAGGGAAAGAAGTTGTTCCCGAATTGCTGAGTGTGTGTCTTCAGGCTTCTATATCTCCTCCTTGATGGTAGCAATGAGAAGAGGGCATGTCCTGGGTGATGGGGATCCCTGAAGTCCTGGTTGCTGGAGAGGCTAGTACCCTTGACGGAGCTGACCAAGTTTACAACTCTCTGCAGCTCATTTCAATCCAGTGCGGTGCTCCCCCCCACCCATGCCAGACGGTGATGCGGCCAATTAGAATGCGCTCCACAGCAAATTAAATAATACAAAATTAAAGGAAAAATGAGGTGTTGATGAAGCATTCAGGAATCTGATGGCAGGTGGGCAAGGAGTTATTTCTGAACCGATGAATGTGCATTTTATTCTCCTGCACCTGCTTGCTATTGGGAGTAATGAGCATGTTCCAAATTGTGTTGCCTTTTAGAGGAGCTAACTTCTTGAGGTACTACCTCTTGAAGATGACCTTGATGGTAGGGAGAGTTGTGCCATTGATGGAGCCCTCTACAGTCTTTGTAATACTGTGCATTGTAGGCTCTATCATCGTCGTCATCATCGTTTCGTGCCGTGTCATATGACTTGGATGATCACAGTCTGTCCATGACCATTATCATTCTTGGCAAATTTTTCTACAGAAGTGGTTTGCCGTTGCTTTCTTCTGGGTGGTGTCTTTACAAGATGGGTGACCCCAGTCATTACCAGTATCTTCAAGATAGGCTGCCTGGCGTCACTGGTTGCATAGCCAGGACTTGTGATATCCACCGGCTGCTCATACGACTACCCATCGCCTGCTCCCATGGCTTCACATGACTCTGATCTGGGGGTGGGGGTGAAGGAGATGGGAGAAGGTGGGGGGGTTGCTAAGCAGGTGCTACACCTTGCCCAAGGGTGACCTGCAGGCTAGTAGAGGGAAGGAGCAGATTAAACCTCCTGTGGTAGAGACATCTCTCCACTCTACCCATCCCACCTATATTAGGTGATAATGCAGCCAGTCAAAAAACTCTCCACTGAATATCTCTAGAAACTTACAAGAGTCTTTGGTGACAAAAATCTCAATCCTCTAACGAAGTAGGGCCGTTGGCATGCCTTCTTCGTGATTGCATCAGTGGGTTGGGCCCAGGACAGATCCTTAGATGTTGACACCCAGGAGCTTGAAGCTGCTCACTCTCCACTGCTAAGCCCTCAGTGAGGACTAGTGTGTATACAGATACAGAATATGGGGGTGTGTGGTTGCTTATTGTTATATGCATGAGTAGTGAGGTACAGATACAGGTTCCCCCGCTATCTGAAGGCAGAATGTTCCCATGAAACTGTTGTAATCTGAAATGTTGTAAAGCAAAGAAGCAATTACCATTAATTTATATGAGAAAAAATTTTGAGCATTCCCAGACCCAAAAATATAACCTACCAAATCAAACCAAATAACGCATAAAACCTAAAATAACACAAACATATAGTAAAAGCAGGAATGATATGATAAATATACAGCCTATATAAAGTAGAAATATTGAATTTATGGTGTAGTTTCACTTATCAAAATCGGGCCAAAATTGATTTGAAGAAAAAAAATCGGCATGTACACGCACAAAGCTTCACAGTCATGGTAGTCTTTTAGGGGTAAACACACGTATAAAGCGGGCGTCTTTTTTCGTAAAAGCAAAAATCCTCTTTGGTTAGCAAAAACAGGTACTAATGTTGGTTTTTCGTAACAGCGAGCTGTCGTAAAGTGAACGTTAGAAAAACGGGGGCCACCTGTACCATGCAAAACTTGTTTGTAGCAGCAGCACAGGCACATAAAAGCAGACAAAACACACTGTAGAATATGTTACACATAAATTATGCACACATTACACAATACTGCAAAGCAACATAAGTCATTAGTTAAAAAAATGCAATCACAGACGAGACAATGACAGTCCCTAGAGTTCCGGTGCTGAGGTAATGTTAGGGTTGTGCGGGCTGGTTTAAGAGTGTGATATCTATTGGAAAAGGGAGAAAATTTCTTAAGCCACAGACTGGTAAATCGGTGGAATTCATTGCCACAGGTAGCTGTGGAGGCCAAATCATTGGGTATATTTAAGGCAGATGTTGATAGGTTCTTGATTAGTCAAGGCATGGAGGGATACTTGGAGAAGGCGAGAGATTGGGGCTGAGATGGAAATGAATCAGCCATGATCACATGGCAGAGCAGATTCGGTGGTCCAAAATGGCCTAATTCTGCTTCTATATGTTGTGGTGTAAAACCTAGTCCCACTGAATTTGGATTTTAAAAAAGTGAGAGAGGCCCTCCATGGGTCAGAGTTGACCAAGGATGTTGCGTCCCAGCTGTCTCCTTGATAAACATGCCAGCGCAGTACGATATGGAGAGCGAGCTGTTGCCCATGCAGCAGGCTCCCCCTCTCCATGCAGGTGATGAATCCAAAGGAACGGCAGAGACCGATACAGTTTGTCACCTGTGGCTTCGCTGGAGTTGCCAGTCAGCATTGAAGTTGACTTAAGACTGCCTTAGAGACTCTAGCTCCAGATTTTTCCTTGAGATTTACTCCCAAAGCTTTCCCCGTAAGTGAGTTTTGAGACCAGAGTTTCCCTTCTTGTAGGTGAACTGGCAACCGTGGCTGACAAGCTCTGTGTGCCTAAAGTGATAAAATACCAGTAAACCACCTTTTCCCTTTCTCCTGTCAGTAGAAATGGTTCCTCCAGGCTTAGTAGCTACGTGGTTGTCAGAGATGCACACCATTGGGAGCATTTCATAGGCAGTGGGAACTTATCTTCCTTCCCACCATTCCCTCCCCTCCAGCTGTAACCACCCTAGGGAACTTAGTGTTCTTAACTTAGGCACAGATGCTGAGGCTTAACGTTATGGAAAATCGATGTAGGCCATTTCCTCAGGCCCCTCATCATCGCCCTGTACTTGTTCTGATTTCTGTGTTTTCTTTGACCATGTCTTCACAGGAGGCACAGGTGACCCTGGAGTGTGTGATCCCACAGCGATTCCACCGAGCGGTCATGGGTCTAAAGGGCTCCAAGGTGCAGCAGATCACTAGGGATTGCGACGTACTGATCAAATTCCCTGAGCGAGATGATAACCAAGGTACGTTTCCGATGGCTGTCCTGCGGCCTCAGTAGCCTGGGAAGCATCAGCATGATTCACATCCCAGAGCAACACAACAATCAGATGATACTACCTTTCCTTTCAGTGAGACCTGATGAAGGGTCTGAGCCCAAAATGTCGACAGTGCTTCTCCTTATAGATGCTGCCTGGCCTGCTGTGTTCCACCAGCATTTTGTGTGTGTTGTTCGAATCAGCTGAGGAACACGGCAGGTCAGGCAGCATGTGTGGAGGGGAGTGGACGGTGAACGTTTGGGTCAAGGCCAGATGAAGGGTCTCGATCCCAAACATTAACACAACAGATGCTGCCTGACCCGTTGCGATTTCGTCATCTAGTTGTGTCTCTGTGAACTTTGACTCGACTCACTCGTTATTTTAGATCTGCTGGAGAGAGGTAAAGATAAGAATCAGTTTTATTTGTCACTTGCACATCAAAGCCTTCAGTGAAATGTGTCATTTGCATCAAATCAAATCAGTGAGGATTGTGCCGAGGGGGAACCCGCAAGTGTTGCTACACTTCCAGTGCCAACATAGCATGCCCACTACTTACTCGAATTCTCACCCATATGTCTGTGGACTGTAGGAGCAAACCGGAGCACCCAGAGGAGACGATGGTATAGTGGTTAGTATAACGCTTTACAGTACCAGCAACCAGGGTTCATTTCCCACTGCTGCCTGTAAGGAGCTTGTACGTTCTCCCCATGACTGGTTTCCTCCCACATCGCAAAGACATACCAGTTGTAGATTAGTTGATCATTGTAGGTTGTCTCGTGATTGGACTAGGATTAAACTAGGGGATTGATAGGAGCATGGCTCAAAGGGCTGGAAGGGCCATATCAACACTGTATGTCAGTCACTCAGACAATCCATCAACCAATCAATAAATAAATAGAAGCTTACATAAATACCCCAATGTTACCACAGGCGTTACGCTAACCACTACACTACTATGCCAATTTTTTTTGTTGTTGTCTTTTTAATTTAAAAAACAATTTTTAAAAATACTGATCGTTCGGCCATGTGTTGAGCAGCATCTCCCTCTGGGTTGGGATTGGAACAGAGTGCTGAGTGTTCGAGGAGGGGATTAGAGGAGTGTGGAGGAAGTTGAGGCAATTGACGTTCAGATTCGGTTTCTTCTTGTGCACATCAGGATGTAATGAAATGTCTTCCTCCCGTGAAACTCATAGTAAAGGCTGGCAGTGTTAGATATGTGTGGAGCAAGGGTGGTGACAACAGAGTGTTATGATTTGACATTTATCTGCATCATGTTAGCCACAGTACATGCTGTGCAATTCACTGTGCGGGAGCTACAAACCAGACCCAACGATGAGAAAGCATGCACACTCAAAATCCTAGAGAGAGCCCTCCACACGTGAGAGGCCCAATTGATCCGATACAGTTCAAACTTCTCCCTTGTAGATGGGGACCCCAGAGGAAGAAAATAAATGAGTAATCTGAGAAAAGTTATGAATTGTCTCAGAGGTTCATTTATTACCAAATATGTATGCCATACACAAGTATGAGATTTGTCTTCTCCAGATAGCTGCCAAACAAGGAAAAACCATGGAAGCTGTTCAAAGAGAAACATCAAACCCACCCCCCACACACAAAAAAAAAATGGCAGCATGATCATCAACCCACCCCAACCTCCTCCACCCACACTAAACAAACAAAGAATGGGCAGAAACAAAATATAAAAATCATAAGACTGGAAAATGTCTACGGTCCAATCCATAAACGTAGAACCTCGGTAACATCCTCCAGCATCATCAAAAGAGAGAGACACCAAGCGAACGCTGAGGCCTACAATCCAGGCACAGCGAGCTGACATCAACAATAGGCCACACAGACTCTTCTCCAGCACCAGCTTGGTACCAGCCAACTGGTTGGTGCTCCTTTGTGGGCTTCCATGGTGGGGGGGGGGGGGCGCGTAGCTTCTGTCTCTGTGCCTTGCTGGTTAGCTGATGTCGAGGTCAGTGGACTGGGAATCTTCTCTTCCCTTGATGAATCGTCCATTGGTTCATCTGCTGGGACGCTGAGGACGCAGAGGTAATGTTAGGACGCTGACTGCAGGTTGTCCAGCATGTGGCAGCACTAAACAGTGAAAATGTTTAATCATGCTACTCCATTCTTGCAGAGAGTTGTAAACTTATTTAGCTCCATCATTAAGAACCCCCTTCATCCAGGACATAGCTTCCGTAGTATTCAAGACATCTTCAAGGAGCGGTGCCTTAAAAAGGCGGCATCTGTCATTACGGACCACCCCCCCCCCCCCCCCATCACCCAGGACATGCTCTGTTCTCATTGCTACCATCGAGGAGGAGATACAGGAGCAAACACTTAACAGTTCAGGAATGGCTTCGTCCCCTCTACTATCCGATTTCTGAATGGACATTGAACCCATGAACACTACCTAACTACTTTTTTAAATTTCTTTTTATTTTGCACTACTTATTTAATTTAACTATTTAATATATATACTTACTGTAATTCAGTTTTTTTTTCTGTGTCATTATGAATTGCATTGTGCTGCTGTCGCAAAGACAACAAACTTCACGACATATGCTAGTGATATTAAACCTGATGCTGATTTTGATTGGGAGAGGAGGGTGTAGTTCAGGGGAAGATTGGAGCTAACTGGGGACAGGTCTAGTTTTGGAGATGGGAGAGTGTGTAGTTAAATGGATATCAGGCCTGGTTAGTTGAGATTGTGTCGTCCGTGGGTTGTCTGCTCAGTGGAGGTTTAGGGGAGCATGGTTAAGAACACAAGACAGTTCATCATAGAAACAGGCCTTTTGCGTCATCCTGTCTGTTCCAAACATGAAACCATGTTGATCTAAATTGCTTCTGCCTGCACACAGTCCCTATCCCTCCATTCCCTGCATATTCACATGCCTCTTAAAACCTGTCATATCAACTTCCACCGCTACCCCCGCACATCTCCTTTAAACTTTTCCCCCTTGTCGTAGTTACTTGAAAACAAAAAAAAAGACCTGAGAGACTGAGCCAGGGTACTCGGCTCTATACGACCCACTTCCAAATCGATAAGAAGTACGTTCGATCCTTTATAGTGAAACCATGGCAGAGAGGGTGTTTCCTGTGGTGAGGAGTCTAAGAGCAGAGGGTCAGCCTCTGGATCGAGAGACATCCATTTAGAAAAGAGATAAGAAGGAATTCACCAGACAGTGGTGAATCTGTGGAATTCATTGCCACAGGCAGCTGTGGAAACCCAGTCTTTATGTTATTTAAGGCAGAGGTTGATTGATCCTTGATTAGTCAGGGTTTGAAAGGATATGGAGAGAAGGCAGGAGATTGGGGCTGAGACAGAAAATGGATCAGCCAGGATGAAATGGTGCAGCAGACAGCCTAATGCTTCTCCAATATTTTATGATCCTCATGGAAACCAGCAAAGAGGAACAATCTTGTAGCAATTTAAATAAAACTAAATTGGTGGTGTAGAGTTCAAATTAGCATAGCTAAGCATTCTAATAACTTCCCAATTAGCAATCTGGTAGCAAAGTAACGAAGTTAGTGTATTTAAACTGTCTAATAAGTTACAATTAACAGTCAACAAAAAAAAAACAATGTCATTGGCTTACTCTCCACTAGATTAAACTAGACAACTATCAAAATGAGAATATATAACTATACTCATTTGCTTCCACTGCACCCCACATGACAGATTATCATAATAAACGCACCACAAGCTACAATGCTGTCAGAAAATAGATACATGGCCCCAACGGATGGAATAAATTCATGGCTCCTACACCCCTCTCACCTTAAATGCATGTCCTCTAGTATTAGACGTTTCAACCATAAGACATACAAGCAGACTTAGGCCATTCACCCCAGCGAGGCTGAACAAATTTGTTTTCTCTGGAGAAGCAGAGGCTGAGGGGAGATCTGACAGAGGTTTATAAGATTATCGATAGAGTGGACAGGGAATATCTGTTTCCCAGGGTTGGAATGTCTAATACCAGAGGGCAAGCATTGAAGGTGAGAGGGGGTAGGTTCAAAGGGGATGTGAGGGGTAAGTGTTTTACTCGGAGAGGGGTGGATGTCTGGAATGCTCTGCCCGGTATGGTGGTAGAGGCAAACATATTGGAGGCTTTTAAGTGACGTTTGGAAAGGCTCCTGGATGTGAGGAGGATGAGGGGAGGGATGTGGACATGCTGTAGGTAGGAGGGGTTAGTGTTTACATGTTTTTGATTTGCTTCACTGGTTTGGCAAAACATTTGGCCAATTGGCCTGTTCCTTTTCCGCAGGTCTCCCCTCAGCCTCCGACACTGTGGGGAGAACACATCAAATTTATATGCTCTCCCTGTGACAGTTTGGCTTTTCCCCTACCTCCCAAAGATGTGCAGGGTGGTGGGTTAATTGCTTGTTGTACATTTCCTCCAAGTGTGTAGGTGAGGAGTCGGACCTGACGGAATACAACGGAGTTACTGTAGGGTCAGTGTAAACGGGTGTTGAATGGTTGGTGTGTCCAAAGGACCTCCTTCGATGTTGTTTGGTGCATCATTAAAAACCAGTGGAAACCAGATTAAAACACACACCCACCTGGAGGAACTCAGCAGGTCAGCACCAGGGAGCTGTGAATGCTGGGAGAGGAAGGCTGTTTTTGGCCCTAGAGATGGGCTTATGACACGCAGGCATGTAAACGTGAGGCCACCGTCACTCAGAGTCATCTATGGATGTTGTGTCCTAGCTGTGTAGATAAGCAAGCCTGGGCAGTACGATATGGAGAGCAAGCTCCCTCTCTCCATGCAGCTGCTGAATCCAGAGGGACAGCGGATACCGATACAGTTTGACATCAGGGGTTGCCAGTCAATGTTGAACTCAATGTAGGACAGCCTGAGGGACTCCAGCTCCAGATTTTTCCCTCGGGGCTTACTCCTGAAACCTTCCCCGTGAGTGGGTGTAGCCGCAAGGCAACGGAGGTTTGAGATCAGAGTTTTCCTTCTCCTAGGTGAGCTGCCAACCACAGCTGACGAGCCCCATCTGCCCGAAGCAACTGGCTTTAAGGTGTTAGTAACCCACCTTTGTCCCTTCTCCTGTCAGTAGAAATAAAATCACCGGGCTTAGTAGCTAAGCTACACGTGAAGGCCAGGAGCTGGGCTTGGCTGTCAGACGCTATTTGAGGCACACGCCATTGGGAGTATTTAAGAGGTAGGAGAACTTGATCCCGTTACCACCCCGGCTATAAAAACCTTAAGGAGCCTGAAACATATAATCAAACAGAGGCACAGGCTGCCAAGACAGGGATAGTCTAACGTGCCAGTCTCTCTCTGCCTAATGTGATGGGGGCAGTCTGACCAGTGCTGGTATCTGTTAAACAGGTCCAGACCTGCACCCTCAGGAGAACGGTGACCTGAGCTCCGACCTTCGGGAGACGGAGCACCCTCCCAGGAAGTGTAACGTCATCGTGATCTCGGGCCGGAAGGAGAAGTGCGAGGCAGCTCGTGAAGCATTGCTGGTAGGTCAAACCGTCAGCCAGGCAACCAAGGGCCTGCTGTCCTGGTCCCGGTATCTCACCAGTGCCTGAGAGTTAGGCGGCTGGCGTCTGCCACCTTTCAGGCTATTCTGAGATTCCTGGGGTACCGTCGTCCATCATGGCCCAGTCTGGAGGGGAACTTCCAGGACAGAAAAGAGGAAATCCAGCTCTCCTGACGTCCCTCCAACCCAGCCACAATTTCAAATTCAAGTTTATTGTCATCTAACTCTGTGTGTGTGTGTGTGCACGTGTGCGCTGTGTAATCCAGTAAACATCATGTAAAGATCAAATAGAGATAAAGATTAGTTTTATTTGTCATATGTACATCAAAACATGTAGTGAAATGCACAATTTGTGTCAATAACCACCATAGTCTGAGGCTGAATATGGGGGTGGTGGGTGAGGGGCAGCCTGCCAGTGTCATCACCCTTCCAATGCCAACAACTCACTCGTCCTATCTGTTTGGAATGTGGGAGGAAACCAGAGCACCTGATGGGAATCTTGTGGTCACGGGGAAAACGTACAAATTCCTTACAGACAGCAGAAGAATTGAACCTGGATCACTGGCGCTGTAATAGCGTATGCTATTGTGCTGCCCTGTACTCATTCCCCAGGGACACCCACATGGGGCCGTAACCTTGGAAGATGGCCAGGCAGAGCACAAGGTTGGAAAATGTGGTCATTTTCAAACAGGACCTACTCAGCAAGGCTCAGAACAGACTGATGAGATTCCCAAACCTATCCTCCCTCCATAACAGCTGCCAAAGACCAGGAGCTTTAGAGGTGAAGTGTGCCACCTAGAGGGTAGGTCCCTAAAATAGTCACTGAGAGCCTGTAATCTCTTGCCTTCTTTGTGTACACGGAATACAGACTCATCAAGGTCCATGACAACATGAGCCAACAAAAATCAGTTGTCAAACTTGCTGAGGAAGTCTCCTATAAAGAACGATCATCTCTGAAAGCTCCTCTTGCTAGTTGTGTGATGGGTGTAGAGACCTCTCTACGCTGTGCTTTGGGACTGTGAAAGGACAGTGTAGAGGGAGCTTCACTCTGTGTCTGATCCTGGGAGTGTGTGATGGGACAGAGTAGAGGGAGCTTCAGTCTGTGTCTGACCCTGGGAGTGTGTGATGGGACAGTGTGGAGGGAGCTTCACTCTGTGTCTGACCCTGGGAGTGTGTGATGGGACAATGTGGAGGGAGTTTCACTTTGTGTCTGACCCCGGGAGTGTGTGATGGGACAGTGTAGAGGGAGCTTCACTCTATGTCTGACCCTGGGAGTGTGTAATGGGACAGTGTAGATGGAGCTTCACTCTGTGTCTGACCCTGGGAGTGTGTGATGGGACAGTGTAGAGGGAGCTGCACTCTATGTCTGACCCTGGGAGTGTGTGATGGGACAGTGTTGAGGGAGCTTCACTCTGTGTCTGATGCTGGGAGTGTGTAATGGGACAGTGTAGATGGAGCTTCACTCTGTGTCTGACCCATTCTATCCTTGCCCTGGGTGAAGTTTTGATTTGAGAGACGAGGGCTGTCACTGCTTATCTGCTGAGCATCAAAGTAATATGGCGTGCGTGTTTTTTGAGTGAAGGACAATCCTTTAGGCTGAGCCTGATTCAGCTCTTGTGTTGCCCAGGCCCTGGTCCCTGTCACTGTGGATCTTGAAGTTCCATTTGACCTGCATCGGTACATCATCGGGCAGAAGGGCAGCGGCATTCGCAAAATGATGGAAGAATACGAGGTATGTACAGAATGCATAAGGTTGGAAACCAGTAAACCAACCATTATTGTCACTTATATATGTACCAAAAATAGAGCGCAAAGCTTATCTGCACATTTTTCATACAGATCAAATCACGGCAACTGCTCTGCACATAACCACAAGAAACCTCAGTGTGTTTTGGACACAGCTCAGCACATCCTTCTCTCTGTACGTTGGGTGCTTGCAGGTCTTTTTTTTTATATGAGTTCCTTTGAGTTTCTTTGTTTTGTGGCAGCCTGTTAGATGAATCTCAAGGTTGTGTAATGGATACATACGTCGATGATAGATGTACTTTGAACTATGTGACTTCAAGAGTCCATCTTATGGAGCAAGTGAGCTATATATAATAAGTCTTAAACCAGTTAAAGGTTGTCCTTGAGCCTGCTGGTATGTGCTTTTGTATCTCCTGTGATGGGAGAGTGGGTAGAGGGTCTTTGATTATGCTGACTGCTTTACTGAGATGGTGAGACCTATAGACAGAGTCCATGGAGGGGAGGTTGTTCCCTGTGATGTGCTGAGCTAGTCCTCAGCTCTCAGCAGTTTCTTGCAGTCATGTGCAGACCAGTTGTCATACCAATCCATTATCTGCCCAGACCGAATATTTTCTATGGTGCATCGATAAAAATTAGTAAGGCTCGAGGAGTCTAGCACCCAATACACTTGAAGCGCTGTATTTAGACTGGATGGAAGGAAATGTGATGGGCTGAGCAATCTATTCTCCACAAGTTCAGCCGGTCAGAGCTGTTACCACAGCAGGCTTTCCACACATGACCTCCCAGCTTCTTACTTCATCTCCCCTCTCCCACCCACCTGGCTTCACCCTATCACCTAGCTTGTTCTCTTTCTCCTCCTCCTACCTTTTTATTCTGGCATCGGTCCCTTATTGAAGGGTCTCAACCTGAACGAGTGACTGTCTATTCATTTCCATAGATCCTGCCTAACCTGCTGAGTTCCTCCAGCACTTCGTGTGTGTTGCTCTGGATTTCCAGCATCTGCAGAATCTCGTGTTTACAAAGTATAACCCGTCTATAGCAAACCTGTAGAAATTCAAGAGAATCACTTGTTGGTGCTAGTTCTAAATCCTGGAACTTGATCCCTACTGTGGGAGTGTCTCTTCCATTACACTCTAGGTGTTGTAACGTGAACAGAGTCACCAGAGAGACACTGAAGCTATTGGATATAGAAGTGTTTTTTTCAACAATGATGAGCGACAGGCGTCATATTGAGACCCTTTCAGAGGAAGAGACCTGTTTGATACGATATTACATGATATTTGATATGCTTGAAGATCTATAGTTACAATATATCCACAATGCTTCCTTTGAACTTCATACATCTTTCACAGCTCCTCGTTCGCATCCACAGCTCCAGGAAACGGCTGCATTTTAAATTTAATCATCAATCCACATTCAGGTCTAAAGATTGGTTGCTGAAGTTAATGTTTACTCTGTGCCCAAATTCCAGAATATCTCTGAACGTGCAGCAGCCATTCAGGAAGGCAGCTCACTGCCACCTTCCCAAGGGCAGTAAATGCAGGGCCAGTTATGTATGTACAAATCCCCTAAAGTGGATTTTAAACATCTGAGGGAGCATGGTTTCCAGGGGTGCCAAGATAGAAAAGGGGGATTGCTTTGCTGACAACTGGCATGGATTTGATGGGCAGAATAGCCTGCATCACACGAAGATGCTCTTTCTCACAAGGTTTGCTGTGATATTGACTTGCCCTGCACAGCAGCAGCACCAAGTGGCTGGTGGTCATACTGCAGCCATTTATATTCCAGATCTGATCCTTCTCACACTGCCCAAGACTCAGAATCAGGTTTATTATCACTGACATATGTCGTAAAACCTGTTGGTGTTTTTTTTTTGATAGCAGTACAGTGTAAAAGTAAATTGTGCAAAAAATGGAGTAATGTGTTGGTGTTCGTGGGTTCCAGTGGCAGAGGGGAAGAAGCTGTTACTGAATTGTTGAGTGTGCAGCTTCATGCTTCTGTACCTCCTCCCTGATGGTAGTAATGAGAAGAGAGTATGTCCCAGATGGGGAGGGTCCTTAAAGCCCTCTTGAGGTAGTAATGAGAAAAGGGTATGTTCCAGGTGGTGAGGGTTGAAAGGTTACAGATGTGGTTGATGGGTCAGCACAGTCTCAGTGGGTCAAAGGGCCTGTTTCTGTGTTATATCTCTCTATAACTTTAAGTTGAACATCAGGTTGGACTGCAGGCCACTTGGTGGTGCTGTCAGGACAAGGCAGTATAATAGCACCAGGGTCTTGTTTGGACTGGAGAAACTTTAGTGATGGGGATTGATTGGACATGCTGGGCTTGTTTACCCTGGAGCAAAGGAGGCTAAGGGGTGACCTGAAGGGTATAAGATTAGGAGAGGCAACGATTGGATCAATAGAAGTGTGGACTCTCTACATCTTTCACTGCCTCGTTAAAGCAGCCAGCATGATCAAAGACCCCACCTACCCTGGGCATTCTCTCTTCCCTCCCCCACTGGGCAAAAGATACACAAGCCTGAAAGCCCATGCCACCAGGCTCCACCCCACTGTTAACAGACTCTGTATGGCCTTCTTGTGCAATAAAATAGATTCTCAGCCTCACAATCTACCTGGTTATAATCTTGCACCTTATTGTTCTCCTGCACTATACTTGGTCAGTGATTTGTGCACTTTACTCTGTATTCCATTGTTGTTTTACCTTGTTCTACCTCAATCCAACGTGTAATGATTTGATCTGCATGAACAGTATGCAAGGCCAGCTTTTAACTGTATCTTGATACAAGATTATGTATTACACTGTACGGCTGTCCCCCAAAAATAACAAATTTCATGACACATGTGAGTGATGAAGAACCTGATTCTGACATGGGTTTCTGTTATGGACTGAGGGTGGGAAGGGGGCAGGGAGAGGGGAATCATGGTTGGGGAGGGGGGGAAGAGAGGGGCCGGGAAGCACTAGAGAGACATTCTGTAATAATAAACCATTTGTTTGGAATCAAATGACCTTGCCTAGTATCACCCCCATCCCCTGCCCTTGGGACTCCTCTGCCACCTGTCCCACACCCCTCGCGTGGCGCTCCACCCTCACCGTTACCAACAAGCTTGGCTCCTGCCAGATTTAGAAACTCACTCTCCTCTCCACATTTACAAATACAGTACTGCATAGTAGTCTTAGGCACCCTATGTACTATGTGCCTAAGACTTTTCCACAGCACTGTACACGTGACAATAATAAACCAATACCTATATTAAAACAAGAGGACAGGGGTTTAAGGTGGGAGGAAGGAGTTCTAAAGGGGATCTGAGGGATAAGAAAGTGGCTGACATGTGGCAGGTGCCACCTATGGGATCAGATACAATCACAATATATAAGCAGAATTTAGACACCACTTATGGGCACTTACGCACCGGAGAATGCTGTGTTGGTACTGCCCTCACTGAGGTGTTGTAACATCAACTAGACAGTAAGCCAAACTCCACTCGAAGATGACATGAGAGTCAGGATGTAGTCTCCGTGCTCCTTGGTTTTATTGCAGACTCAGTGGTGGCATGACTTGGTGAATAAGGGGTGAAACTGAAAAACAACGATGCTTCTTCCATTTACACAAGTAAATATACACAGATAAGTAAGAACGTAATTAAGTTTCCTCCAGCTAAATATTATAAGATTCTGACAAGTAAGTACTACAGTTAAATAATATGTGTAAACCATTAGCATCTGGGTTAGTGTCTAGTAAACTCAAAAATATTTAGCAAAATCTTATTGATATTTTTAGATTAACTTCTAAACATAACACCACTTACAAGCACAAAATGCTGGTAGAACACAGCAGGCCAGGCAGCATCTATAGGGAGAAGCGATGTCGACGTTTCGGGCCGAGACCCTTCGTCAGGACTAACCGAAATGTCGACAGTGCTTCTCCCTATAGATGCTGCCTGGCCTGCTGTGTTCCACCAGCATTTTGTGTGTATTGTTGTTTGAATTTCCAGCATCTGCAGATTTCCTCGTGGTTACCACTTACAAGCAAGGCTTTTGCTGGGTAAACAACAGGTAGAAACTTCTTTAACTCCCATCACAAACCTCTGGCTTTTTGCCAATCGAAATGCTTTCCTACTTCCTGGCTGCACAGGAAGTGACCTAATACAGGTCTGAAACTCAAAATAAAAGCTTAGAAACAATCAGTTGCCTCAAGGGCAGAATAAACCAAATATGCAGAATAGGATGAGCAGAGAGGGCTTGGCATGGGTGTTGTGGTGGTCCGAGAAACCTGCTTCTGTACTGTATCTGAATCAGGTTTACTGTGTCATGAAGTTTGTTGCTGTGCATCAGCAGTACCTTGCAAGGCATAAAAATGACTATAAGTTACAAAAATAAATGGTGTAGAAGCAAAATAGTGATGTAGACCGTTGAGAAATCTGATAGCCAAGGGGGTAAAGCTATTCCTAATGCACTGAGTGTGGGTCTTTAGGCCCATGAAGGTAGTGTTACTCTAAATTTACTCAATAATCTAGCAAACACCTTCTGCCCCACCTTTTGCAGGTGAATATCGCAGTACCCCCTCCAGACCAACAGTCCGATGTCATCAAGATCACGGGCTTGACGGCCAACCTGGAGCGAGCTCGGGCCGGGGTCCTGGAGCGGGTCAGAGAGCTGCAGGCGGAGCAGGAGGACCGGGTAAGTCCCCAAGCCCCCAGCTGCCGCGTAGAAGCCACCGCAACTGCTCCAGGTTAACCAGGTTTGTAGTGCGTGGGGAGAGTGCGAGATAAAACTCTGCCACATGTTGGTCATCATTCAATGTACAAGTCTCTGCCCGTCACTGCCAAATGAACATCTCCCTCTCAAAAGTCCTGAGAGGTCTCAATGGGTGGATATGAAGAGGAAGTTTCCCCTTAAAATCTAGAATTAGACATCAAACCACATTTAATATTGCTGTTTATATTGTAAATACATGCCAGTACTTATGTATTCACATTTTATTCCATATCTCTACTTTAACCTCTTGTACCAATGCACCACCACAATCGAAACAGTGTTCTTCTGGGGCCAAGGTGCAAAGCATACGCAGCACATTCAAAGTAGCAAGCTGAAAAACACAGTCATGTTAAAAAAAACCAAAATATATATGTATATATATGAGCATCCTCACCACATTCTACAGAGGTTGTATTGAGAGCATCCTGAGCAGCTGCGTCACTGTGGTTTGGAAATTACACCATCTGGGATCGCAAGACCCTGAAGTGGATAATGAGGTCAGCTGAGAAGATCATCGGGGTCTCTCTTCCCGCCATCACGGACATTTACACCACACGCTGCATCTGCAAAGCAAGCGGCATTATGAAGTACCCCATGCACCCCTCATACAAACTCTTCTCCCTCCTGCCATCTGGCAAAAGGCACCAAAGCATTTGGGCTCTCACAACCAGACTATGTAACAGTTTCTTCCCCCAAGCCATCAGACTCCTTAATACCCAGAGTCTGGACTAACACCAACTTACTGCCCTCTACTGTGCCTATTGTCTTGTTTATTATTTATTGTAATGCCTGCACTGTTTTGTGCACTTTATGCAGTCTTGGGTAGGTCTGTAGTCTAGTGTAGTTTTTGTGTTGTTTTACGTAGTTCAGTGTAGTTTTTGTATTGTTTCATGTAACACCATGGTCCTGAAAAACATTGTCTTGATTTTACTGTGTACTGCACCAGCAGTTATGGTCGAAATGACAATAAAAAGTACTTGACTTGAGCAACATGTCGGGCAAATTGATGGTATGCACACAATCCAGCATGTCATTCCATCAGTTGAACACTGGAGGGCAGCACCAACAGGGGTGGCCTGCCCCCAATCAACCACGGTCACCATGCTACCCTGTCTCCAGCATCTCCTCTCCTGGACTGCAGTAGTAGGCAAGCCTGCAGCTTGGGGCCTAGTGGACTCACTACAATCGAAGCCAGGCAACTCCCCACACTGTCTGTCGCGCCACCAAACAAGGGAAACAGGCCTGAGGCATTTTACGTTATTAATGTCCAACAGGGTCTTGTGATCATCAGAGAAACATCCAAGGGAGTCACCCACAAATAAATTTGATCCTTGGTCCTTGAAAATAAGGGGCCATCCATTTTAAAAAGCTGACGTGAATTTTCTATCTCTCGGATGGCTGCAGTCTTACTCTTCGCCTCAGAAGCGGGTGGAAGCAGAGTTTTGTGAATCTTTTTAAGGCAGTGATCAATAGATTCTTGATGGACAGAGTGGGTAAAGGGTGGCAGAGGCTGCTGCTGGATTATCCAAGATCGAACTGAATAGTTGATTCCTCTTCCTGATTTGTCAGACATCCCACCTGTCCCGGAAGTTCTGGGAGTTTCCCGCATATTGATAGCGGCTCCCTGACGCCCACAAGTTATATAAACTATCCCAGAAATCGATTTTTTTGACAGGGGAGGGAGCATCCTGATTGGTCTGTCTTCATGCTAAGTAGGCCTATCAGTTTTCTCTGTGGGTGGGCTTTACAGTCAACCTCAAAAATAATGACAGTGTTGCTCGCTGCACTGTTTGCAACAGTGACTTTTCTATTGGCCATGGTGGGTTAAAATGTAAAAGATATGCTGAGGTGAGTTTAACAGGTGTCATTCGTTCATTAGCATAGGTAACGTTATTTAAATTCCATGATAATATAATATAAATACATATTTTTAGGTCATATTTTCTGCATATACCCAACTTAGTTTACAGATTAGACAAAATCACTAAATGAAGTATTACATACACACTTGGAGGTCGGCGAGGGGCGGGGGTGCTACCTCCCTGACATGAGTTTTTGCAGGGTGGGATGTCTGCGATTTGTACATTTGTCTATGTTGAGGCACGCAGGGACCCTGCAGTGCAGGAGCTGGTATCAGGAAAAATAAATAGTGAATCACAGATGTTGAAGGACTGGTTCAAATATCAGCCTCAAATGTGTGTTATGAAGAAGAGAGGGGTGGAGGCAAAGAGGTTGTGTTCGTTCGTTATATGCTGGTGTCATATGTGACGTGGATGATTATGGTCTTTCGGTGACCATGATAGTACTTGGCAAATTTTTCTACAGAAGTGCTTTGCCATTTGCTTTCATCTGGGCAGTGTCTTTACAAAACGGGTGACCCCTGCCATTATCAGTACTCATAAGATGTTAGATAACCTGATGTTAGATAACCAGGACTTGCGATCTGCACCGGCTGCTCATACGACCATCCACCACCTGAACCCATGGCTTCACGTGACCCTTATTGGGGGTGCTAGGGACATAGCTCCATCCTGACACCCATAGAGTGGTTTGGGAGGTGCATTCCATAATGTCTGGATCTGGTAGCTCAAGGTTTTACTGCTATGTGTTCCCTTGCTGTCGGGGAAGATGTTGGGCATAGAATCAGTCATCCAGCTCAAAGGGAACTGGAGATCCCTCACATCAGATAATATGGCATTGGAGCTGGTCCTTTGGCCCACCATATTTGTGCTGTGTATGATGCCAATTTAAACTGCACAAGTGCCTGTGAATAGATTATAATCCCTCCATTCCTTGCCTGTTCAGCTATGTCTAAGTGCTTCCTGTCTCACCTATCAAACAAACTCTGCCTGAAAAGTATTCAAAGTCTCTGCCTCCAATGTCTTTTGAGGAAATGACGGAACATGTGGCATCACTCGCGGACAGCTCCCATCGCATCATTAGGTGGTGTTGGTGGTTAACATAAATGACGCATCTCACTGTCTGTTTCGATGTGTATGTGATCAATAAATGAATCTGAATCAGATTGATTGGTCATTGTAATTGTGATTAAATTGAGGTGGCGCAGCCCAAAGGGCCAGAAGAGCTGATTCCACACTGTATGCAGAAAGATAGATTAGAGATCGATCTGTTGCTGCCCTGAGATTAATTTACTTGCAGGCATTCACAGGAGAACAAAACAATACAATAGTACCAATGAAAAACTATGCATAAAGACTGACAATGTGTAAAAGAAGACAAACAATTCAATATGTTAAATAAAACTAAGAACACATGTTGTAGCATCCTTGAAAGTGAGTCCATAGGCCAGCTTAGTGTTGAGGTGAGTGAAGTTATCCATGCCTGTTCAGGAGCCTGGTGGTCATTCTAATGAAAATCAGATTAAGTTTGTTCCATAATGGAACATTTTGGGGGTCTAGTATGTTAATCCAGAGTGGGACTTGAAACCAACCCCCCCCCCCCCCCCCACCCTCTTGGTAACATTGCGATATTTCCTCTAGGCTTTACGGGGCTTTAAGCTGACCATCTCAGTCGATCCCAAGTACCACCCAAAGATCATTGGAAGGAAAGGAGCTGTCATTTCGCAGATTCGGAAAGACCATGATGTCAACATCCAGTTTCCCGACAAAGGCGATGAAAATCAGGTAACCCTGGACTGGTGGTAACACTTCCCCATCGCTACAGAGGCTTGATTGAATGAGTTTTTGCATACAGATACATCTTACCTTTGAGGAGGGTGTGTTGGTTATTCTCAGAGCAAAAGGGGATAAAAGTGCACAAAATTATGAAAGATCTATACCTTCTACCTCGCTTCTCTTATTTATGTCTCTCTCTGTCTATAATCTACCCGTCATCCATCCCATTCCCCTCCCTGGCATAACCTGACTGTCATCTTTCACCCCTCTTTAGTCCATAATCCCCGTCTCACCACTCCTCTTTCCCCCCCATACTGACCATCTCTCCTCTCCTCTCTCAGCCCTGGTGCAGGGTTTCGGCCCACAATGTTGACTATTCCTTCTCCACTCCTCCTTCCCCCCCCACCCCAACCCCCAGTGAGTTCCTCTAGCAGATTGTTTATTGTGTATTGAGCCAGATTATTGGGCTTCTACTGTACTGCAAAGTTCAAAGTAGAATTTCAAATGTAAATTTTATTACCAAAGTATATATATGTCACCACGTACAGCCCTGAGATTCATTGTCCTGTGGGCTTGGTAACTATAACAGGATCAATGTAAGATCAACCAGAGTGCAGAAGACAATGAACTGTAAATGCAAATATAAATAAATAGCAATACATAACAAGAATATAATGATGTGAGATAAAAGAGTCCTTGAAAGTGAAATCATTGGTTGTGGGAACATCTCGATGGATGGGCAGTGTAGTGCTCCTCCAACCTGAGTGTGGCCTCATCGTAGTAGTTGAGGAGGCCATGGACTGGCGGTAGTCTCCAACATAATGGCATGAACATTGATTTCTTGAACTTCTAGTAATTGCCCCCATTCACCATTCCAGTTTCCCCTTCTCAGCTCTTCTCCTTACCTGCCCAACACCTCCATGTGGTGCTCCTCACCCTTCCCTTTCTTCCATGGTCTTTTGCCCTCTCCTATCAGATTCCCCCTTCTCCAACCCTTTATCCCTTTCATCAGTCAACTTCCCAGCTCTTTACTTCACCCCTCCCTCTCTCTTGGTTCCACCTATCACCTGCCACCTTGTACTTCTTCCTCCCGTCCCCCCATCTTCTGACTTCTCTCTTCCTTTCCAGTTCTGATGAAGGGTCTCGGCCTGAAGCATCAACTAGATCCTTAGATGCTGCCTTAGCATTTTGTGTGTGTTGCATAGTCTCTGCCATTTTGATTGCACCAATATGTTAGACCCAAGAGAGATACTCAGAGCTGAGAAATGAGGATTATATACAGATGATATTTTTGGTGTTGAGCTACTTTATAAGGTACTCTTAAAAGAGAAAAGTCATAAGAGGCCACTATGTTAGCAAACAAAATTTGATACTTAGCAACACAGGGACATCACTCAGAAATCTGAGGCAAACGAGAAAAAATGTTTTAGGAACACTCCTCGGACCGTGAGGGAGGTTTGAAGAGGGAGAGAAGTGACAAGGGGTCAGTCAGGGGTCCCCGAACAAGGCCTGAACAGCAGCCTTGTGTGAGTGAAACAAGGGAGCAGAGGGTCAAAGATAAAAACAAACATTTTTAAAGATAGCCTGTTAGTGGCCAGGCAGATGGACTACCGTAAATCAGAAATGTAGGCAAAGCTCACACACAAACATAGACATTCCTTACAGAGGAATCAGAAGTGGAGAGAGTGAGCAATTTCAAGTTCCTGCATGTCAGTATCTCTGAGGATCTAATCTGAACCCAACATATCAATGTAACTATAAAGAAGGCAAGACAAAGGCTATATTTATTAGGAGTTTGAGCAGATTCAAAAACTTCTACAGATGTACCATGGAGAACATTCTGACAGGTTGCATCACCCTCTGCTGGGGAGTGGGATGGCGGTGGGTGGGACTACTGTGCAGAATCGTAAGATGCTACAGAAAGCTGTAAAATTAGTCATCTCCATCATGGGCACTAGCCTCTGTAGTCTCCAAGACATTGTCAAGGAGCGGTGCCTCAGCAAGTCAATGTCATTAGGGACCCTGTCACCCAGGACATGCCCTCTTTGATTTTTTTACCATCAGGAAGGAGGTACAGGAGCCTGAAGGCACACACTCAGTGATTCATGAACAGCTTCTACCCCTCTGCAATCCGATTCCTAAATGGACATTGAACCCATGAGCACAACCTCACTATTTTTTCTGTTTTTGCACTATTTTTAATTTAACTATTTAATATACATATATATCTACTTACTGCGGTTAATTAATTTATATCTCTATCTAGCATTGTATTGCTGCTGCAAAGTGGACAAATGTCACCACATATGCCAGTGATATTAAACTTAATTCTGATTCTGTACATTCAGTGGGTCGGTATGTACAGGGGCAGACCTCTCATCCACTCTAGTCCAGGGGGTGCCTCTGGTCGCACAGGTTTGCCTTCCTCCAGGAGAGCGCAGAGCCAGAGCAGCAACCCCTCCCTTGACCTCGGCAGGACAAAAGAGCTGGTTGTTGAGCTAAGGAAGTGGTGGAGGTGGGAAGTAGTCAGGGAGGGCACAGCCCTGTTCTCCTCAGTGGTGTTGCTGTAGAGTTGTTAGACAGCACAAGTTCCTTGGCATCACATCACCAGCAGCCTTTCCTGATGTGGTGATCAAGAAAGCACATTAGAATATTTGCTTTCTTAGGCATCTGAGAAGGTTTGGCACGTTCACAAGGATTCTGTCAAACATCTACAGTCTAGAAGTATCCTGAAGGTCTGCACCTCCACGTGGTATGGGAACTCTCTGCTCTTGACTGAACCTAAAGAGAGTGGCAAACACTGCCCAATTCATCCCAGACTTATCATTTCCTTCCACCCAGTCCAGCTTCACCATGTGCTGCTTCGAGGAGGCAAACAATATCATCAGGGATGCCTCCCACCCTAACCGTTCCCTTGCAACACACAAAAAGTGCTGGAGGAGCTCAGAAGGTCAGGCAGCATCTGAGGAAAAGAGTAAACGGGGCCTTTGGGCTGAGACTGCGAGGGAAGGGGGTGAGATGCCTGTGGGGGGTGGGGAAGGAAACTGGCTGAAAGGTGATAGATGAAGCCAGGTGGATGGGAAAGGAAAAGGGCTGGAGGAGAAAGAATCTGATAGGAGATGAGTGTGTACCATAGGAAAAAGGGAAGGAGGGGAGGCCCAAGAGGAAGTGATAGGCAGGTGAGGTCAGGGTGCGGAATAGAGGAAGGGATTTTAATCACTGGAAGAAAAAATCAATATTCATATCATCAGATTGGATGTTACCCAGACGGAATATAAGGCATTGCTCCTCCACCCTAATTCTGGCACAAGAGGAGGCTGTGGATCAGCATGTCAGGATGGGGAATGGGAATCGGAATTAAAATGGCCATTCAGGTTTTTCTTTCCTACTTTCTGGAGACGATATGGGAGCTTGAAAGCCCAGATGTCCCAAACTCAAGGACAACTTCTCAACTGCCATCAGACTCCTGAACTAGTTACCCCTTTCACGTCTCCTTCCCAGGGACACTGCCGTGTTCTTGTTCTTTGAACCCTATCTTTCCCACTTATGCTGTTGTTGTTATTTACCATTCTCTTTTGCACTACCTCAGACTCAGCTACAAGCTCTGCTATTTAGCACTGATTTCTGTATTCATTGTTGTAGTTTTATTTTTTATTGTTTTCTGTTTGTTATATTCATTATTGCTACATACATGGTTTACTCCCTGAGCTTCACAAGAAATTTCACTGACAACCATCACCATCGTCATCACGTGCTGTGTCATATGACAGGGCCGATCACGGTCTTCCATCCCTCTTTCATCTGAGAAATTCTAATAAGCTCTTCAAAACCTTTGTCTGTCCAAACCTCGATGTAACTCATGAATGTCATGCCCTGTCGACCCCAACTTCTTCTATCAAGTTTGCAAGATGTTCGAGCTTCTCTTTCCACAGTACATGTCCCAGAAATTCCAGCTGTCGTTTCCTTAATCTGAACCAGGTTTAATGTCACCGGCATATGTCGTGAAATTTGTTCTCCTTGCCGCAGCAGTACAATGCAATACGTAATAATAGAGGGAAAAATGTGCATTAGAGTGGGTATGTATGCTATATATTAAATCATTAAATTAAATAAATAGTGCAGAAATAGAAGTTAAAAAATAGTGAGGTAGTGTTTATGGGTTCAACGTCCATTCAGAAATCAAATGACAGAGGGGAAGAAGCTGTTCCTGAATCATTGAGTGTGTGTCTTCAGGCTTCTGTACCTCCCTCCTGAAGGTAGCAATGAGAATAGGGCATGACCTGGGTGATGGAAGCCACTTTTCTGAGGCATCGCTCCTTAAAGATGTCCTGGATGCTACAGGGGCTAGTGCCCATGATGGGGCTGACTGAGTTTACAACTCTCTGTAGCTTATTTTGGATCCTGTGAAGTAGATCCCTCTTCCCCACCCCCCCATAACAGCAATCGATGGAATATGACAATAAACTAATCTAATCTGTTTATGCCATCCTGACCCCATCAGCCAGGACATGCTCTCTTCTCACTGCTACCATCGAAGAGGAGGTACAGGAGCCTAAAGGCACATACTCAATAGTTCAGGACCAGTTTCTTCCCCTCCATCAGGTTTCTGAACAGACAATGGACCCACAAACACTGCCTCACTATTTTTGACTCTTTTTGCACTACTTATTTAATTTTACCCTAGATTTTTTCTGTAATTTTTAGTATGATTTATGTATTGCACAGTCCTGCTACCGCAAAACAACAGATTCCACATTTGTCAGTGATGTTAAGTCTAATTCTGACCCTGACTGGATTCCTGGACACATTGCCCATGTGTTTCCAACTGAGCTGACCCAAGTAAGTTTCCTCTCCTGGCAGGAGCTGATCACCATCACAGGCTACGAGAGAAACACCGAGTCTGCCCGGGACGCCATCATGAAGATTGTCGCCGACCTGGAGGAGATGGTCAGTGAGGACGTGAACCTTGACCACCGGGTGCATGCCCGCATCATCGGGGGCAGGGGCAAGGCCATCCGCAAAATCATGGAGGAGTTCAAGGTGAGATTCCCAGTTCACTAGGGGCGATGGCTGCCCCTCGCAAGCTGCTCTCTGTGACTCTGACCCTGAGTTTTAGGTTTAAGTGTTGAGTTTTAAACTCTGAGACTTAAACATTTTAGGTTTATGGAAAAGGAAATCTTTTCTTTAAAAGATGCAAAATACAAGGATCTACAGAGAAATATAAAGCACAAAAGATACAGAAGTCTGAAAGCATGTGCCACCAGGCTCAAGGCCAGCTTCTATCCCTCGGTAATAAGAAGCAGATGAAGGGAGGTGGTTAATTATAAAGACGAGATGCTGGAAATCCAAAGCATCACCACATAAAATGCTGAAGGAACTTAGCAGGCCAGGCAGCATCTATGGAAAAGAGTAAACAGTTGACATTTCTGGCCGAGACCCTTGTTCAGGACAGAGAGGGAAGGAGATGAGTTCCCTGAATTAAAAGGTTAGTGGGAGGGGAAAGAGGCTAGCTGCAAGGTGATAGGTGAAACCAGGTGGGTGGGAAAGGTCAAGGCTGGAAAAGAAAGGATCTGATAGGAGAGGAGAGTGGACCATAGGAGAAAGGGAAGGAGGAGGGGACCCAGGGGAAGTAATAGACAGCTGAGAAGTAAAAGGTTAGCGTGGAGAATAGAGAAAAAGGAGATTTTTGTTTTTCCAGAAAGAGAAATCAATATTCATGCTATCATGTTGGAGGTTCCCTAATGCAATAAAATGGAGTCTTTACCTCATTACAGTCTTGCACCTTATTGTCTACCTGCATTGCCCTTTCGCTGTAGTTGTTGCGCTTTATTCTGCATTGTTTACATGGGCAACAGCTTGCTCTTCATATCGTACTGCCCAGACTTGTGTATCTAGACAGCCAGGATACAACATTCACGTCGACCCTGACCGACAGAGGCCTCGTCTCATCTCATCTACCGAGGTACAATCTTGTATATTGTTCCTACAGATCGGATCATTACACAGTGCATTAAAGTAGAACAAGGTAAAGCAGTAACAATGCAGAATAAAGTGTAACAGCTACAGAGAGAGTGCAGTGCAGGCAGACAATGCGGTGTAAGATCATAACGAGGTAAATTGTAAGGCCAGGAGTCCAATTTATCATGCAAGACGTCCATTCAAGAGTCTCAGAGTCAAAATCAAGTTTAATATCATTGGCTTATGACATGGAATTGGTTGTTTTGCAGCAATGGTCCAGTGCATACTATAGATTACAATAGGAAATATATATTAAAAATTAAATAGTGCAAAAAGAGAGAGGGGGAAACTTTGAGGTAGTGTTCATGGGTTCATTGTCAATTCAGAAATCTGATGGTGGACGGGAAGACTGGTATCTGCTTTCAGGCTTCTGTACCTCCTGCCCGACTGGAGAGGGTGAAAGGAGAATATCCGTATGGGTGGATTATGCTGCCTGCGTTACTCAGGCAGGCAATCTGAACCAGAGATTGTTACTGAAAGTCATCATTAATATTAATCAGTAATCATTTTAAGCTATTTAAGTTTTTATTTTTGTTTAGTGAGTAGGCCCTTCCGGCCCTTCGAGCCATGCCGGCCTGTCAAACCCAGTTAACCCCAACCTAATCATGGGGCAATTTACAACAACCGGTTAACCTACCCAGTTTGCCTTTGGACTGTAGGAGGAAACCAGAGCGCCTGGGAAAAACCACACATTCCATGTGGAGGAGGGAGAGGCTCCTTCCAGAGCAGTGCCAGGATTGAACTCGGGAGCTCCTCGAGCTAGAATAGTGTTGCTACCATGGCACCCAGTTCATTTAGCTGGTCTGCACGTTGACTAAACTGGAATGCTTATCCAGTTTGTTAGTCTGCTCTTGTGTGCTCTCTGTGAAAATAAGAAGTCTGCGTAGGACACTCGGCCCTTCAAGCCTGCCCCACCATCCGTAGGACTGTGGCTGATCTGTGCTGCTGATCTTTCGAATGGAGCTGAGGGGGGAAGGTCAAGCCGTGGTCTCGCTGAATTGTGGATGACACTCATTGGGCCGTGCAACCCACCCCTGCTTCCCACTCTAACACGCGACCCCCTGACCCAGCGCTTCATTGGCGATGCTCCCGCTGTTTCCTTGCAGGTGGACATCCGGTTCCCGCCGCCCGGCTCGGATGACCCAAACCGCGTCACGGTGACCGGGCTACCTGACAACGTCGATAACGCCATCGATCACCTCCTCAACTTGGAGGAAGAATATGTAAGTCCCCACTTGCTCGCTGAGATTTCCTGGTAAGACCAAGGACCAGAGCCCTGGGGTGGGACACAAGGGTGTGCAAATGAGTTGTGAATGCGGATATTGTAGTTACAGTCCTATTTCTTGCACGTGCACAGTTACATTAAAACCCAACTTGCAGCAGCACCACAGGCACAACATACACAAGAAAAACTGAAATTCAATATAAATTATACACAATAATGCAAGAAAGCCATTGGTGTAGTTTGAAGTGGTCATGGTCTTGCCATACTGAGGTGGTGATTAGGGTGTAGGTTGGTCCAAGGAGCAAATGGTTGACCGTATGATGAACATAGGGGTGGATTTAGGCCTTTCGGCCCACTGAGTCTGTTCTGCCATGGCTGATTTATTTTCCCTCTCAACCCCATTCTACTGCCTTACTCCCCACCCCCACCATAACCTTTGCTGCCCTGACTTGTTAACTTCTGCTTTAAATATACCCAATGACTTGGTCTCCACAGTGTCTGTTGAAATAAATTCCACACATTCACCACCCTTTGGCTAAAGAGATTCCTCCCCATATCTGCTCATCCCCATATTTTGAGGTTGTGCCCTCTAGTCCTAGACTCTCCCACTCCACACCAACTCTATTCAGACCATTCATTATTTGGGAGGTTTCAATGAGGTCCTCCCCTCATTTTTCTAAACTCCATCAAATACACACCCGGAATCGTCAAATATTCCTCGCGCGTTAACCTTTTCATTCCCAGGATCATTCTCATAAACTTCCTTTGGACCCTGACCAGAGCCAGCATTGAAGGGAAAGAGGCTGTTCTTGAACCTGGTGACATGGGACTAAAGACAGACATTTCATGCACATTTCTGAGTAACATTCACACCCTCAGCCTGAGAAGGACTGCATGAAACAAGCGTGCACACAAACATTTGGAGGTTAGGTTAGATAACCACCCAGGAGCAAGGTCGTAAGGGGCATATTAGAGAGAAAAAATCAGGTTTGTTATCATTGATGTATCTTGTGGCAGCAGTACAGAGCAATACTTAAAATATTACTATGTTAGAGAAGAAGTATATAAAAATATTCTGCAAGAGAGCAAAATAATGAGGCAGTGTTGATGGACCAGTCAGAAATCTGATGACAGAGGACAAGAAGCTGTTCCTAAAACATTGAGTGTCTGTCCTCATGCCTCAGATAGAGTGGATGTGAAGAGGATGTTTCCTTTAGTGAAGGAATCTGGGACCAGAGGGTACAGCCTCAGAATAGAGAGACGTCCATTTAGAACGGAGAGAGTGGTGGATCTGTGAGATTTGTTGTCACAGGCTGCTTTAGAGGCCAGATCACTGGGTGCATTTAAGTTAGAGGTTAGTGGGTTCTTGATTAGAAAGTTTATAGGGAGAAGGCAGGAGACTGAAGTTGAGAGGGAAATGGATCAGCCATGATGGATTGGCGGAGCATTCAATGAGCCAAACGGCCTGATTCTGCTCCCATGGTCTCCGACCTCCTTCCTGGTGTTCGTACGGAGAAGAGGGCCATGAATGTGTGGTAGCTGATAATTCCAGAGAAGCTCTGGTGAAACTAATTATGAGCAGTGTTGAAGTGAGGAGAGTCAGTAAAGAGGAAGAGAAGAGAGGATAGTGAGAGGTAAAGAGAGGGTTGAAATGGAATATAGTTGCTGGCACCACTTGTTTGGCTGTGATATATCTTCCCCATCAGCCTGTGTATTTCCACAACACTGAAGCCCTTTCCAAAGCAAGAGGGCACAGGTTTAAGATGAGAGGAGGGATTTTTAAAGGGGATTTGAAGGAGAAAGGTTTTTTTTTGCACAAAGAGAGGTTGCTATCCGGAACATGGTGCCAGAGAGAGGTCAGCATGAGATAAGAAGGCACAGCAGTGCCTCCACTTCCTGAGGAGGTTGAGGCAAGTGAGACTCCCTCCCCCCACCCACACCCCAATCTAACTGAACTTTACAGGAGCGCTACTGAAAGTGACGAGCTGCATCTCCATCTGGTATGAGAGCAACCAAGTGTTGGACCAGAAGTCCCTACAAAGGACTGTGAGAATGGCCTACCTATCATCCATTAAGGACATTTATCAGGAGCGCTGTGTTCTCAGGCCCTCAAGTATTACGATGCATAAAGACAAGAATGGTCAGGATGGAAAACAGTTTCTTCCTTCAAGCCACTTAGCTTCTGAACTTCCTGCATTTGAAGTATCACCGGTTAATCTGTTCTGTACCCTACAACTTTTTACTTGTTTATTTATGCATAATTCATTTGTAGATTGAACTCTTACTTTCCTAAGTTATTGTGTGTTAGTGCTTTACTCCCTGGTCCAGAGAAACATTGTCTCGTTTGACAGTATCCATGTATACAGTTAAATGACAATAAACTTGACTTGATATAGACCTAATGCAGCAAATGAGATAAATCTAAATGAGCAAAAGGGCTAGCATGAAAACAATGGGCTGAATCAGTTTTTCTGTGCACTGCGACTCCAACTCTGTGAGACTCTGCCGCCATTCATAGCAGTCCCATTTCCCTGTAACCCGTTCGTGCTGCATTCCTATCAACTCCTCCCCCACCCCCCAGACTCTACCCTTCACCCACACCCTAGACATCTTACAGGGGGCAATTAACTCACTGACGCCACGCATCTTCAGAGAGTGGCAACCTTATTTACAGGTAAAATATACACTCAGTGGCCGCTTTATTAGGTACACCTGCTCGTTAATGCAAATATCTAATCAGTCAATCATGTGGCAGCAACTCAATGTATAAAAGCATGCAGACATGGTCCAGCAGTTCAGTCCTTGTTCAGACCAAATATCAGAATGGGGAAGAAATGTGATCGAACTGACTTTGACTGTGGAATGATTGTTGGTGCCAGATGGGGTGGTTTGAGTATCTGAGAAACTGCTGATCTCCTGGGATTTTCACATCCAGAGTTTACAGAGAATGGTGTGATAAGCAAAAAAAAAGCCCACATCCAGTGAGGAGCGGTCCTGTGGGCGAAAACGCTTCGTTAATAAGAGAGGTCAGAGGGGAATAGCCAGACTGAGTCAAGGAGGCAGTAACTCAAAGAACTGCACTTTACGAGAGCGGTGTACAGAAGAGCATCTCTGAATGCTCAACACGTCGAACCTTGAAGTGAATGGCTACTGGGTTCCACACCTGCACCCAATAAAGTGGCCACTGTACATGTAACATAGGTTACATATATATTTTATATTAACATATATGTAACATGTATATGAACCACCGGGTGGTGAATCTGTGGATTTCATTCCCACAGACGGCTGTGGAGGCCAAGACATTGGGTATATTTAAAGTAAAGGGCGATAGGTTTTTGATTAGTATGGCCGTCAAAATTTACAGGGAAAAGGTAAGAGAATGGGGTTGTGAGGGATAATAAATCAGCATGATCGAATGGCAAGTAGACACAATGGGCCAAATGGTCTAATTGTTCTCCTGTGCCATAATGTCTTATGGAACCAAAGCCCTTGAGAGAAACCCATATGGTCATTTGGTGGGGGGGGGGGGGGGGAATTGGGTGGACATGCAAACCTGCAGGCGAACACAGACACGTGTGTGTATATACTCACGCACACGCGCGCGCACACTTGAACTTTTGTCTCTGGAGGCATGAGGCAGCAGCTATAAAAGGGGGCTTTGGGATATCTTGAAGTGGTAATGGTGTCTCTTGCTTTCGTTGGCGCGGTGGTGCAGATGATGGCGATCGTAGAGTCGGAGACGATGGCGGCCTACATGAAGCCGCCCTCGAAGGTGGAGGAGGAACCCCGAGGCTCGGCGAAAGGGTTTGTCGTCAGGGACGCCCCTTGGAATGCCCCCTGCAACAAGGTGAGCACTTGGGCCAGGAACTGGGAGGGCTGGGACTGTGTCCCAAAGTGCCCTGTTCCACAAAGGTAAGGCTGCCTTGGGGAGACAGGAGAGGTCACTGGGGCCAGTTAACCAGCTTAAGAGGTGAACTAATCGATTGATTGATTGATTACTTGGGGTGAACATAAAATCTGACAGGTGGACAGATGGTTGTTTCCCCTGGCTGGGGAGTGGATGGAGGTGGAACAAGCAAATCCAGAACAGAGGGGAGGATGATTATGGAGCCAGGCTGTTTCTGGAGAAAAGAAGGCATAGGTTTAAGGTGAGAGGAAGGAGTTTGGCTATGTTTTGGATAGTGGTTGATAGAGAAGATGATGGAAGCAGATACAATTGCCACGTTTCTGAGGCCTGTAGACAGATAACTAAATTGGAAAGGCACAGAAGAAACCGTAAAGATGGGATTAGCGTAGGTGGACAGAAGGTTAGCATGGATGTGGTGGGTTGAAGGGCCTCCATGACCTGCACACAAAGGGTGGTGAAAATCTGAAGTCATCTCCTCTCTGCTGCCTCTTGTGGGTGTTGGGGAGGTTGATCAGAGAGGCTGAGAGGTAATGGGGAGGGTGGGACAATTGGTTGGGGGCAGTTGGAGAGGTTGGCTGAAGGAGGGGTTGGGAGACATGAGGCAGTCGGGAAAGTTGGAAGATCGGTGAGATGAAGCAGTGGGATACCGAGGTGACAGGTTGGGGAAAGTTTTGGGAGATGGGGTACCTGGTTGAGCGAGATGAGGGTGATTGGGGAAGATGATGGTTGTGTATTGGAGATGGGACAGTGGTTGGGTGGACATAAGGAGGTTGGTGAAGTGATAGGGTGATGGAGGTGGTTGGGGAGAGAAGGTTGGTAGGGAAATTAGGCTGACTTGAAAGCTGGGTATCAGGGAGCAGAGGTTGAATGTTGAACTGGGGACGTTAGGGAGTGGGGTTTGGTTATAATGGTTGAGGAAGGGGAGGATGGCAAGTCTGCATGATTGGGATATTGCTGAGGAGAGATGGAGTGGAAATGGCTTATTGAGAGAGTGGTGAAAAGATGTATCAAAATAGAGGTTAGCTTTAAGTATTAAGGGATATGAAGTCAATGTGGAGAGATGGGTTTGCAACAACACAGATTCACTGAATTACTTTATTATGACATACAAGAAGCCATTTGCCCCTCTGGGCTCAGGCCAGCTCTCAGACCAATCCCATCGAACCCATCCCACTCGTCAGTTCCTCCCCACAGTCCATGAGTTCATGAAGACCAACTCACTGTTCTTCCTTTGCACTGCTTATTGATTATTGTAACTTAAAATTCTGGCACACATTGTGGGCCAAAGGGCCTGGACTATGCTGTATGTTTATAGTAATTCATTATGCCTCCACTGTCTACTGCTGCCACAAGACAACAAATATCACGAGTGTAGAGCTTGTACTTGCTGGAGTTTAGAAGAATGGGGGGGGGTGAAATCGCATCGAAATCTACTGAATATTGAAAGGCTTTGATAGAGTGGACATGAAGAGGATCTTTCCTCTAATGGGGGTATCTAGGACCAAAGGACACAACCTCAAAATTGAAGGACATCCATTTAGAACAGAGATGAGGAGGAATTTCTTAAGCCAGAGGGTGGTGAATCTGTGGACCTCTTTGTCGCAGTGGAGGCAAGTCATTGGGCATGTTTAAAGTGAGGGTTGATAGGTTCTTGATTAGTCAGGCCATTGAAGGTTACGGAAAGAAGGCAGAGAATGGGTTTAGAGGGATAATAAATCAACCATGATGGAATGGCAGAAGACTGAGGGGCCGAATGGCCTGATTCTGCTCCTATGGTCTTATGGTCATGAGAGGTTTTGCCACATGGAGTGAAGGGGTTTGGTTCCAGAGCCTCCAAAGAGAGATCTGAACCGTAGAGAGAGTCAGAATCACGCAGCATGGAAACCGGCCCTTCGGCCCAACTAATCCATGCTGACCAAGACTCCCATCTAAGCAGTCCCAAATGCCAGCATTAGACCATTATCCCTCTAAACACTTCCTACAGAATCATAGACCTCTTTAGCGCAAGGACAGGCCCATCTAGAACTATTAATCTACCTAATCCCATCAACCTGCACCCAGGCCATAGCCCTCCATACCCCTCCCATCCATGTACCTATTCAGATTTCTCTTAAATGTTAAAACTGAACCCACATCCACCACTTCCACTGGCAGCTCATTCCACACTCTCACCAGCCTCTGAGCAAAGAAGTTCCCCATCACATTTCCCTTAATCATTTCACTTTACACCCTTAACCCATGACCTCAATTCTAGTTTCATCCAGTCTGTCTATCCATGTACCCTGTCCAAGCACTAAATCGGGGAATGGGGTTGAGAGTGATAACAAATCAGCCATGATGGCATGACGGCAGAGCAGATTTGATGGGCTGAATGGCCTAATTCTGTTCCTATGTCTTATGTCAGTAACAATGAACCTGATTCTGAGCTATGACTTTACCTCCAGGCTGGGAGTAATTTAAATCAGTCCCTTGATCCGCTCATGCATCTTTGGGAAGTGGAAGGATGCTTGGGGGAAATGGCATGAAGGTGCAAACTCCATCACGAATGGTGCCCGAAGTTGGGATCAGACCGGGGTCTTTGGAACTCTGAGGCAGCGATCCGACCTGGCAGGCAGAAGTGACCAGCCCAGATCTTGTGCAGAAAGCTGGCAGCCTCTGCTACTTCAGACTAAAGTGGCCTCCTCCTGCACCTACTTATTAATGAGAGTGATGGTTAATCCTCTCCCTGTCCCCCAATGCAGCTGCTCTTTACAAAGCATGACTTACGGACATGCGGTACATACGGAGACTGGTGGGATGGACAGGGACAGAGTTACCGGCTGCGGCAGGCATTTTCTGCCGGGCGGGAAAGGGCCTTTACCTGGGCCTCTCCTGAGGTACAGCGGTCGGGAGCAGGGCAGAGCCAGGCGGTTCTGGGAGCACTGAGCAGACTCAGAGTCACTGGGCCAGTGAGGCTCTTCCCACGACTGCCCCCTCTCCTGTCCTTGCTGTTTTTGTGACCCTCTCCCACACACTGAGCTCGTTCATTTCTGAACAGTTCGGGCTGCAACCAGGAAGAGAGAATGTTTAGGGGTGGGTGGGGAGCTCTCTGATTATGCTGGCTTCTTTACTGAGGTAGTCAGAGTCTACGGAGGGAGGGCTGTTTATCAGAGGTTAAACTGGATTGATAGCGTATAGTATCAAGGAAGGGCAGGAGACGCAAGCGGCCGTGAGCCCACAGGGGCAGGAGGGAGAATTAACACTGGCATGTTGTGAAATGTGTTACTTTGCTGCTGCAGTACATGGAACATCTATAAATTACAACGAGGAGTTTGAAACAGCACAAAAAGAAGAGTGGGTTCACCATTGGGTGCTGAGATTGTCTTGTCTGTTCTCTCTACAGGCTCCGGACGTGAGCAGTGCCGAAGAATTCCCGATGTTTGGAACAGTCGTCGCTCCACGCCAGGCCTCAGCCTGGGGCCCTAAGAAAGTCTAGATCCCAGTTGGTGACTTCAGGAAAAAAAAAGTTTCCTGTCCAGTTTGGAGATTTTTTTTTTGTTTTTGCCCTCCCCTCCCCTCACCCTGAAGCTTTGACATGACAGTTTTCTATAAAAATTGAAATGTCCAGAGTATTAGCTGCAGAACCACTGTCCTGTGTACAATCTGTTGAGAAGAAGGGAAGGGGACACAGTCCGTTCCTGCGTGTGAGCGTTTGTTCCCCGGGGGCCAGGAGAAGCCCCTCCAAGCCCACCAATACCTCCGCTTCTCATCTCCAGTGTTTTTGATAGATAAGAGGAGTGGGTCTAGTGGGGAGAAGTCTGCTCGCCTGAAGACAAGGTCACCACTGCTGGTGAGCCAGTCAAGTCACCCTTCCCCTGTTAAGTCCCCAAGTATCGTGGCTCCACTGCCCGGGAGAAGCCACCTCCTCAGGCCGGTATCAATCTGGAATCATGCTGACCTTGGGCGTGGGAGCCTTTAACCCTTCCCCAACCCCTCCCCTCCTGCTTGCTGCCACGGATCCAAGGGCACGATGAGGCAAGGTCCTGGCATCAGCAGATAAAGTGATTCCAGTCTCCCTTCTCTAAGGTTGTCTGACTGGTGAGGGAGGGTATGTTGTAATGGGGAACAAGTGGGGACTGAAAAACAGAAGGAAGTCAAGAGGGGAAAGGGAGAGAGAAGCTGGTGGAGCCCTTGGTCTGGGGAGTGGTGCCAAGACGGACTCAGGGGAGACTAGCATCAGGATGGAGGCTGAGCCACCCTCAAGGCCTCTGATCCGCCCTGATCACCCTCCCTCCCTCCCTCCACTCAGCATCAGGATGAAATCATGTCAGCTCTTGAGGCCCGGTCAGAACGGGTCAGAGATAGGAATCTGCCCTTCTCCACCAGCCGCATCTTGACCCACCTAACGGGCTGAAGGGTTCGGCCTGAGGCCACTCCCACTGGAGCAAAGCAGTTGTTTCCTCTGCCTCCCACAGCCCCTCCTGTATCCTCCCCATCGGCAGCAGGTGGAATGGTCACTACAGGGAGCATCTTGGGACACAGGCCCGCCTGGATAGTGTCCTGTTTATTCCCCCTGTTCCATTTTAACCACATCTTGTTCAATTTGTCAACTTGAAGAAGGGTACTCAGGTTGTCTGAAATCCGCATAGCTTGGCTATTTTTGGTGATTTCCTATTTCATCGTTAAAGGCACATAGGGCCTGAATTTCATCTTAAACCGAAATGATCAAACACAGAGGGACATTTGGGAAAGCAGCACTGGGGTGTCGTACAGCAACAAGAACTGCTGGGGAAGTCTTTGATTCTCGATTCACTCGTGCTCTTTGTCGAACCCCCAACATATACAGTACGTTCCTCTGTGTATGTGTGTCTCGCCCTCAATGCATTCTCTCTGGCTGTATTTCGCTGTGTGTATCTCTGTCCTCTCTCCCTTTCTCTCTCTTTCCCAACCTTCTCTCCCCCGCTCTTCCCTCTCTCCCCCCCCACCTCTCCCTCTCTCACTGATTTCTCTGTAGCCATGTGTCTTTCTCTCAGTTTCCCTTTCTGTTGTGTGCAGTTTTCACTCTTTTTCTCTCTATCACTGTCTTGTTCTCTCCCTATTTTTCCCTCTTCACTTCCTCTCTCCCTCTTTCCCATATAGTTGTTAATCTCCCAAGAGCAGGGATAACTTAGACCAGCTCAAGGCATTTTTACAAGGAGTGGGATTTGGGGTTAACTGTTTCACAACCGGATCCAGCCTCCTACAACACGTGCACACACCCTCACCCCCACCCGCTAGTTGGATGGTCCAGATCTTGGAGCCACTGTCCTGTTAACACTTAAAACACAAGACATATCATCCACCGGGTTTTTGCGCCCGCAGGCAGGAATCTGGAACCAGCTCAGCCAGCAAGCTGCGGAGGTCAGCAGGGTCCAGGGAATCTGATCAGATATTGAACCAAAGTGCTCTCACTACAGTTTAAAGAGTCGAGAGACAGGGAGGTGACAGTGGTCAAGCCTAACCTATAAACAGAACTGGTTTAGGAGATGCTCTGAACCCAGGTTACACAAAGAGGCTGGGTCCTTGTTTATCACAGGTCTGATTTCCCTGTAACCAAAGCTGTGCCCATCAGTGGCAGAGTTGGAACAGGTTCCTACTGCACTTTGCTACCAAAGGAATCCAAGTCTTCAGGTTTTCTATGCATGTAAAGGTGTTTACTATAGGCACCATTTCCTGGGTTTATTTGGCCAATTTCCCCCCCCCCCCCCCCGACTTAGTAAGGCTTCTGACTCAGTCCACGGGGGTTTACCCAAAGCTCCTGGGCCAATTGGCCCTCACCTCCGCAGAGCTGTCTGGAGGGACTTGTGGTCGAGGGGGTCTGTGGAGGTAGAGGGATGGTTGAAGATTGGGAGGGAGAGGCAGGAGCTGGTAGGTGATGGGTGGAACCAGATGGTAAGGGGAATAAAAGGCAGGTGGGGGGGGGCTGATATTGAGATGGAGGGTGACAGATGAAACCAGATAGGGGAGGAGGGATGGTGGGGGGGTTAGAAAGGGTGAACCAAGGGAGGCTGGGTATGTAGGTGGGGCAGGCAGAACCATGTGGGGGAGGGTGATGGGTCTGGGTAACATGGGAGGGGGGAGCTGATGGGAGCAGTGAGCAAAGGGAGAGACAACCTGTGCAGACTGGTGAGATGGGGAAAGGAACAAGGGAAAGGGGGTGCATTAACCCACTCCCTCTCTGCTTGCCACCACATCCCCACCAGTCGACATAGGTACCCTCTCCCTTTGCTCCCTTTTCCCCTCCCCTGGTTCCGCAAACCCATCAACCTGTCCACTCAGCTCTACCTTCCTGTCGCCCACACCCCCACGCATTTCTTCTCCCTTGTTCGCCTTTTCCTATCCCCTCCCACCTTCATTCTGTCTGCCATCATCCCTCCTTTGTCTGGTCCTCCCCCCCCACCCCATCATACTGCCTCAACCTTCCCCGCCTATTCTCCCAGCTGGTCCCATCTGCCAAATTTTTTCCCCTTATCACCTACCAGTCTGGGTCTCAACTCTCCCCTCTCTCCCTCCAGCACATGTCACCTTACAGCCCCTGTCTCCCCCTTCCCTCTTTACACTGACTTCCTTTTCTCTACACCCTGGTACAGGGTCCTGACTCAAGGCACCAGCCGTCCTCTGTGTTGATCTGCAGAGTTCCTTCCAGTTGTCTGTCCTCGGCTCCAGATTCTGGCATCTGCAGCCTCGTGCCCCCGGTTTCCATGGGTAGATGGTGTCATCGGGTTAATGCAGTACAATAACAGACACTTCGACCCAACTTGCCCATGTTGGGCAGGGTGCCTTCCTGAGCCTGTCTCATCTGCCTGC